>NC_046658.1:180564443-180603372 GCF_010883055.1 Belonocnema kinseyi
ATTCAGCACTAAATTTTTCAGAAATAGTTAATTATTAAAAACAAATTGTATAAACAAATACTGGAAATTAGGGGTTATTCGTCTTGAAAGTATATTTCTGCTCTGAAATCGCTTGCTTGCATCATTAGGATGATACGTGGACTTTAAAATTTAGAATTAAATTATATTTGCCTATTTTATAAAGAATTTAAATAAACAAATGCACTTTTTGTCCGTTTTTAGGCGAAAAGAAAACATTTTTTCTTCCGACCTCGTTGCAATTATATTGCCGATGATGTTTTCTGAAGAAATTGTTGTCACTCATCAATATCTGTTTATTTTATGAACAGATTATATAAACAAATTCACATTTTGGTCTTTTCGAAAAAGAAATAGTTTTTCTTCTGACCTTGCTAACATTATATTGTCAATGATGTTTTCTAAAAGAAAGTTTACAACCTATCAATATTTGTTTATTTCATAAAGAAAATAATACGACTGTTTTAAACGAAACAAATAATTTTTTCTTCTGAAGTTGTTGAAATTAAATTACAAAATGTTTTTTGAAATTATTATTGTCAGTATAATTTAAAAAACAATGCAAGAAAAAAGTATGTATTTTCGCATGGAAACGCCTAAAATGTTCATTTTTTTATATAACTTGTTTACAAAATAAACAAGTATTGCTAGTTTGAAATTTTTTGCAGAAAACATCAATGAAAATATAATTTCAGCAGGGTCGCAGGAAAAACGATTTATTTTCGTTTAAAAACGCCCAACATGTGAATTTCTTTATATAATATGTTCATAATATAAACAAATATTGATGGGTGGCCAAATTTTTTTTAGAAAACATTATTGGCAATACAACTTTAGCAAGGCCAGAAAAAAACGGTTAATTTTCACTTAAAAACTCCCAAAATGTGAATTTGCTTATATAATATGTTTATAAAATAAACAAATTACGTTCAATCTTACATTTTAATGACCGCATATCATCCTAACGATAAAAGCAAGCGATTTCAGAGCCGAAATATACTTTAAAGACGAATACGCCCTAATATCGAGTATTTGTTAATACCATTTGTTTGTAACAATTAACTATGCAAGTTAACAGTTTTTTTATCTTTCTTATACCCCTGTGCATTAAATCCAAGGGACGAGAAGTATCAGAAAAATTTAGTCTAAAAGATAAAAAATGAAATTAAAAAAATGAACATTTTTGACGCTGTTTGCATTGAAATAAATATTAAATAAACAAAAAAAGTCTACCCTCACCATTTTCTGTAAAATTTAGTCCTGAATTTTTCAAAAAAAAAATTTAATTTAATTTAATTCTTAATGTCATTTTGAACTTTGTTTTTCGGTTTCACCCCACTGTGCCTCGGTCTGGAGCTGTTTATTCAGATATTGTATAATAAATTAAAAATCTCTTAATATGCATTAGTATTAGAGCAAAAGTATTTTTATTGACTTATTTTTATAATTAAAAAAGGGCATTCTATTAAAATAAAAATTATTATTAAAAATCTTAATGCAACTCTTGTCGTGTTCCCATAAATTTAATTTGACTATATTCAATGTAGGATTTAATTTAGGGGAAAATGTTTTTAAAAAAAATTTATTCTATCTGTTGTCTTTTTTTTTAAATCTTATTTTTTTACTTCTAATATTTTGTATAACCAAAGTTTATGACAAACTTTTAGATATTTTTTCGTCAAACACCATGTTTTTGTTAACTTTATTCGTCTCTTGTGTCGTTTTTCCAAAAATTTATTTTTTAATCTTTTTTTTTGTGATTGAAAGAAAATCTACTCGTCCTATCTTAAAGTCAATAATAACAAATTTATAAATCTTTTTTGTGTGAACAACTTTGTTTTGTTAATTTTAGTTCACAACTAGTGTCGTTTTTCGAAATATTAAATTTTTTATGTTTGAATGTCATTTTTTGCGACGTAAACAAAAACTATGTGTCCTATCGAAAATTATTAATGACAGATTAACTTTAATTTGGAACTATAAAACTTTTAGGTTAAGAATTCATCTGTTTCATAAAAAATTCATCGTTTTCGTTTAAAAAATCAAAGATTTGATAAAAAGTTAAATCGTTACGAAGACATTTTTTTTATTTAAAATAATTTCTTTTTAAATAAAATTTATAATGTTCCATTTCTAGTAAAGAAATATTTTTTTCATTTATGAATTCACCTATTTCGTTGAAAACTTATGTAATTTGTTAAAAAAAAAATTTTTGGTAAAAAGTTAGTCTTTTCGGTTGAAATTTATACTGTTTTGTATGAAATTACTTTTTTGATGGAAAAATCAGTTTTTTAAATGAAAATTTTAACGTGTAAACAAAAATCAACCTTTTGTACATTTTTTTTCGTTTTTGTTCAAAATTAAGTTTTTTTGCAGAAAATTCGTCTTTTTGTCTTGAAAATTAAAAAATTTGGTAGAGAATTCAACTATTTAGTGAAAAATTAAACTGTTCTGTAAAAAATTCTTTTTTTTTATTAAAAAATTTTTTTTATAAAAACGTAACTATTTCATGTTTTTGACGAATTTATCTTTTTCAAATTAACAATTCCACTTTGTACTTAAAAATTTATGTTAGTTGTTACAATTTCGTCTTTTTTTTATAAAAAATTATCTTTTCAGTTGAAATTTACATTACTTTGTTAAAAATTAGTTTATTGGTGAAAAAAGTAATTTTCAAACTGAACATTTAAACATTTCAAATAAAAACTAAACTTTTTGTTAAGAACGTTTTTTTCAGTTTTAAAATTTAATTGTTTAATTTTGATAATTGCCTTTTTTATTTAAAAATTAATCTCGTTGGTTGAAAATTCAACTGTTTATTTATAGAATTTTACGTATTTTAACGAAAATTCGTCCTTTTCTGGAATGAATTCCGTCATTTGTTTGATAATTTGATTATTTAGTTGAAACTGAATCCGTTTTGATTGATATATTGTTGCGGATTTTTTGTTGAGAATTTAAGTTTTTTGATTGAAGACTCAACTACATAAGGAACAGTGAGATTTTATCAACCCCCCCCCCCCTGCCTTAAATTCACGCACATTTTTTGGATGACACCTGAATGATTTCACGGAAAAAATTTAGTCAGAAAAAACTACCCAAGTCAGGAAAATAGATTGGGGATGGCAGGTTAAAACTTACGGATCCTAACAGGAAATTTACGAAACAAAAATCATGAGGGATAGAAAAATAAATTTGAAAAAATAAAACCGAATAAGTTTGAAGTTTATGATTTGCTAAAGTAGCAATATCCGCAACTTGAGGCAGGAATGAAACGAATTTTTCTATAGAAAGTAGTAATCGCAAATGTAAATGCGAAAATGCAAGATACTAGTGAGAAAATATATAATATTTACGTGTTAGGTTGTAGAGAATGTAGAGGGTGAGATTGGGACGTAAATCTTTTGGGTGTATTCGAGTAGTAGAGGACTCGTTAGTAAATTAGGACCCTCTTCAGAGCGAAGTAGCTCCAATCAGAGGCTACTAATAATTTCCCCGGCTCGGCCCTCGTGCCGGCAATAATCATTCCATACGTTGAGCTACCCCCTGCCACCCCTCCTTCTACTAATCGCACACCCTGCTAAAGATTTATGCCCGAACGTGCGTGTGAGAGGGACGAGGATCCCGTGGAGGCCCCCCGCAGTTTCCACCGTGGGATTGGGAAGAGCGAGTGCGAGTACTCGAGTGACTCGTACGCGACTCGTTGCTTCCGGCTTCGCCTCGGTCCCTGCCGTCCCTGCCTTGCTGTGCCTGCCTGTGAGAACTAAGAGTCCTGTCCCTCCACTGAGCAAAGACAAAAAACTGCGACTACCAACCCTTCACTTTACTTCGCTCCACATATTTTCTCTGATCCCAAAAATTTCATCTTTTCACGCTAATCAAAATTTTAAGTTCCTCAGGATTTAACGATTCCATTCTGAGGATGTACGCTACATACGGTCAATCTCAAAAGTCGCTAATCTTGATTGATAATAAATTAAATTTTTTGTTAAAATTTCATATTTTTGTTTCAAAATTCAACTACTGTAATAGAGAATTAAACGATTTTGTTTAAAATTAAAATAATTATTTGAAAAATTAAGCACTTTGTTGAAAATTCAGTTTTTTTGCTGTACAATTTTTATAGGTTGAAGATTTTACTATTTGTTAGAAAATTAATGTTGTCTTAAGAATTTTCGTTTGAAAATGCATTAACTTGAATAAATTAGATTATAAATTGAACTATTTACGATTAAAAAATAATAGCATTTAGTAATACGAGAATGAATAATAAATAATGTAGTAATCATAAATTTGGGAACTAATAAAAAATAAATGAACAAACAAGGCCTCTTTTATAAATTAAATGTAGTTTTTTTACCCCCACTCCCTCCCCGTAATCCTAATAAGATTCAATAAATTTAAAGGAATAAAATAAATATAAAATAACAATCCTGTTAATGAAATATAAGGGGAACCTTAATAAAATTAGCTATAGAGAATAAGACATGTTGATAACAATAACTATGTATTGTTTACAAACGTACAGTTTCATGATTTATAATCACAAATAAATTTTAATGTTTATTTAACTTATCATCCTTTAGTCTATAAGTTACTAAAATTCCGATTTATTTTTATCGCAGACTTCAGAGTCTTTGCCACTTTTTTCGTTTTCCACTTTTAAAATATCATTATTTTGTTGAAGATTTATCTTTTTTATTGAAAAATAGACTGTTTTGTTAAAAATCCGTTGTTTGTGCATGAAAATTGAACAATTTGAGAACATTTTTTTTCATTGAAAATTTATTTCTTTTCATACCAATTTAATCTTTTTCGAATTAAATATGCATTTTTTAGCTTAAATGTAATTTTCTTGAAAATTCTGTTTTTTTATTGAAAATTAATTTTTTTTAACTAAAAATGTAACTTTTCATTTCTGGTTTAAGACTGACCTTCTTTAAATAAAAGTACTTATTAATATTTTTAATCAATATTATTAACATATAATATTTTGTTAAAAACTCGTATTTATCTGTTAAATTTTAATTTGTTATTACAGATTCAGATTTTTTTCGAAATATACTTTATTATTTTTTTTTTAATTTTAATTTCCAGTGAAAATTCAACTGCTTGCTCAAAAGTAGAACTAATTTCTTAAAAATTAATTTTTTTTTATGAAGATATACAATTTTAGATTAAAATCCATCTGTTGGTTTAAAATTGAACCTGCTTTGCTGTAAATTAATTTTTTTTTAAATAATTTTCTACATAAAAATTTGACTCTTTGTTTAAAAATTAACCTTTTGTGGTGCTCTTAAATGTTGAGATTTAAAATTAAAAATAAATTCCTTTACTGAAAATGAAATTATTCTATTTTTCGTTAACAAATATTATTTTTAATTAAAAATCGATCTTTGAAAATTGAACTAATTGGTCGAAAATTAACTGTTTCGGTGAAAATTCATATATTTTTATATTAACAATTTAATTTTCTTGTAGAAAATTTGTCTTGTTGGCTTACAAATTCAACAACTTGAATGAAAATTAAATAATTTGCTTGAAAATAACCTTTTTTTAAAGATTCATATTTGTGGCGAAAAATTCAACTAGTGTGGGTGATAATTAAACTATTTAGTTCAAAATAAAATTCTTTATTAGAAAAATTAAGTACTTTGTTAAAAATTCAGTTTTTTGGTGTACAATTTTTTTTTGGTCTGAAAATGAAGTTATTCCATTTTTAGCTGAAAATTTTTCCTTAGTAAGTTAAAGATTCTACTATTTCATAGAAAATGTGTGTTTTTTATTAAACGATTTATTAATAATAAACTGTTTGAACAACTATTTTTGTAACTCGCATTAATTATAATCTTATTCAGTGAAGAGTGGACAAAATAAAAAAAATCAGAAAAATCGCAACTACCTTGCATTAATAGGAGTATAGATGAAGATAATTATAAGTAATGATAATTTGGGTTAACGATTAATATTGCTAAATGTAGTTAATTATTAAGTCACTACAAGTTCAAAATATAAAAATAGTTAAACACTTAGGAGAAAAAGAACGGATATTTTTTACCAATAAGTAAAGAAAATTTCAGTATCAATAATAATAAATTGTTTATAAAATTATTTTTGTCAAACTTGAAATAATTATTGCTTCGCGTGAAAATGGAAAAAAGTTAAGAAAAAACGCAATTTCTAACATTGTGTAAAGAGAATATTGCCCACAATGATAATGAATTTTTTAAAGAATTTTTTTGTTGATAATAATGAACAGTAATTAAGTCATTAATGTTTTAAAAATTCTGGTTCATTCCATTTATTGTTATTTTTAATATTATTCTGCATGAACAATTAAGTATTAATGAATAATTGGCAAAAAACAGAGAGCAAACTTTCAGCCAATTGAATTCAAATTAAAAAAAAATTTCAACTCAATATTTGAATGCTCGATCATAATGATAAATTTTTAGCAAAGAAAATTATTTTTCTATCCAAATAGAGGTATTTGCAACCAAGTACAGAAAGTTTCTGCCAGATTGTAGAATCTTCAACTTATAAAGGAAAAATTTTCAACCAAAAATTGAATGACTTCATTTTCATACAACTAAAAATGTATAGAAAAAACTAAATTTGAAAAAGATTTAATTTTTTAAATAATTAGTTGTATTTTTAAAAACAAAATTGTTTAATTTTCTATCGCAGTAGTTATATTTTAAACCATAAATATGAAATTTCAACAAAAAAGTTGATTTTCAATCGAATAAATAAATTTTCAACCAAATTCTTGAATTTTCAACCTAAAAAGACTAATTTTCTACAAAACAGTTTAATTTTTAATATAAAAAGATTTGAATTATAATCGAAACAGTTAATTTACGACCGATTAGTTAAATTTTCAAAAATCTATTTTTTATTAAAAATAATAATTTTCAGCGAAAAAAAGAGTATTTACATTATTACACATGCGTACAACCTTATACCAAGTAGTTGATTTGTAAACTGAAATAAAAGGAATTCTTAATAAAACATGTAATCGATAATATTTTGACAAACAAAAAAATAATTTTAAATATAAAACAGCTTAATTCAACCAAAGAAGACGATTTTTTAACAAAATATTTAAAAACTTGCCAAATCGCGTATGATGGGTATTTTTTTTTTGCTAACAAAAAAAAAGATGCTGTGGGCCAAGCGCGCACTTTTGCGGGCAGAAAATAGCCGTTTATACTCTAGGGCCGAAATAAGTTAAGGAAGTGCGGTTTAGTATGAAAAAATAAAAGCTGCCTTTAATGAGAAATTCAATGTTTTATTAAATTGAAAAAATTGAAGAAATCCAATGGTGCGCGCTTAGCCCCACGCCTGTTAACTAAAATTTTGTTTATAGACAATCGCGTCTATGGACAAACAGTAACAAACAGAAAATCAGCAGATAATTAATTTTTTGTTAAAAACCTTATTATTGGTTTGAAATTAATGTACATTTTATTCGAATTTTGTTGTTTCAAAGTGAACTACTTAATTGAAAGTTGAACATTATTATTATTATTATTATTATATAATAATAAAATTAATAAATATAAAATAATTATGATATAATATTACATAATATAATTGATATAATATTTATACAAAGGTTAATTATTTTTTAAGATTCACTTCATTGGTTAAAAATGTAACTATTACATTTTTTAGAAAATTAATCTTTCAGTTCAAAAAATCATTTCTAGGGTTAAACACTTTTGTTGAAATTTTTTTTAAGATTCATGATTTAAGTTGGAAATTAATCTTTTTGGTTGAAAATGCTACTGGTATGTTCTAAGGAATATAAAGTAATATGGTTCGGTAAAAGATTCAACACTTTTATAGACAATTAAACTATTAGGTTGAAAATTAACTCTTTTGTTCAAAATTATACTATTTTATTAACAATTCACTTTTTGATGAAAAGTTAATTTTTTTGTTAGAAAATCATATTTTTCGGGTTGAAAAATCAACCGTTTTGTAGATCATTTGTTATTTTGGCTTTCAAATTCAATCATTTTTCTGAAAATTAATGTACTTTGTTATATAAATTTTTTATAAAACATTCATCTTCTTGCTGGAAAATTCATATCTTTGGTTACAAATTTAAGTATTTGGTTAAAAATTGAACTATTTGTTTCGAAATTCATATTTTCTAGTAAAAACATTAACTTCTTGTATTTAATTTGAAACAGTTTGTTAAAAAGTTCAAATTTCTTAAAATTAATCTCCTTGGTTGATTATTTAATTATTTAATTTTAACTAAATAACTCTTGCATTTCAAAAAATCATCCTTTTTGTTTGTTGGTAGGTTCGAAGGTATTTGTTTCAAAATTCGCGTTTTCTGATGAAAGTTAATTTTTTAAACTGAAAATTTAACGATAAACCTCATGGTTTAACTTTTTCTTTTGATTTGAAAATTCATTTTTCAGATACAAAAGTCATCTTTTTTCTGAATTGAAGATTTATTTTGCTTGGTAAAAAATTATTTTCTTCCTTAAAAATTCCACTTTTTGGGTTGAAAATCGAAACGCCTTCTAGAAATGTGTCTTTTTGGTTTAAAAATTAAATTATTTTTCTAAATTCATGCTTTTTGATTGATAATTCAACTACTTGGTTGAACTACACTACTAAAAATTTATTTCTATAACATTTACCTCTCAAGATGAAATTTTTTCTATTTTTTGTCTGAAAATTTAATCATTCTATTTCTCGTTCAAAAATTGATTCTTTATAAGCTGAATAATCAACTATTTAGTCGAAAATTCAGGTATTTCCTTTGACAATTCGTCTTCTTAATTGAATTTAAGGACTTGAAAATTCATTCAAATTAATAAATAATAATAATTTAATTAAGAAATAATCATTCCTAAATTAATAAATTAATAAATGTAAATAAAATATTTATACTTGAATTAAATCTTTTTCAATTTAAACAGAAAGATCACTCCTTCAAGTTGTATCAGTACTTTTTTCATAACTTGATTTTATTATTAAAAATTAAAAATTTGAAAACTGTGCGCGCTTAGCCCCGATTCCCCCTACACAATTTTAAATCTGTATTACTTTAGGAAAGTTTTGTGTGTTAAATTATGGTTAGTTGAAAAAAACTGAGTATGTTCAGAATTCATTGCGACTTGGTGAGCCAGACACGAAAGAGAATTTCGACGTTGGTTCTCGAACATAAAGGTTCATATTTATTTTGTGCTATTGACTCCTGTAAATATTACACGACCAACCATTGTGTTTAGGAGCCCTTGATATTAGCATAGCCCGAATCGAGCCAGTGCCCGGCTCTCATTGTTGGTTAATATTGGTACACCCCTGGGGCGCACGTCGTTCATTCTGAATTGCTAGTACGACTGCGTGCTGCGCATGACAAAAAAATTTGCGAACCAATCAAGATTTTTGATCAAAATATTCTACTCGAGAGTCGAACTATTCCGAAACACCTCTGATCTTCAGATTTGAATTTCGATTAATTCCTCTTGATTACGGTTCCTATTGTCTGAAAGCTACTCCCTTGTCAGTCTCTTGTCCTTTATCAGTAGAATCCAGGCACCTGGTACTTTTACGTCCACACACCAAAATTAAACTAGAGAAAATTATGAAAAATTTGAGGATAAAAAAAACCTTCTATCTTCAATAGGTGCCGAGTTATGGTCCTTCAAAGAACCCGGATGTTTTGGCAAAAAGAGGCGAAAACCTCAATTCTAAACTTTGTATCTGTATTTTGGAACCTGTTAACTTTATGAAAAAAATGTCAAAAGTTGAATTAAAGTAGTCGCAATTTCGAGTAATTCTAAAAAGTACAATGCTGTAAAAAAATACATTACTAAAGAAGATGAAATTTCAACTCAAAATACCATTCTTGAAGACAATGTCTGTTTAAAAAATTGTTAAATATTCGACTAGAGAAACAAATTTCAAGCCAAAACAATAAGTATTAAACGAAGAATGTAATAGTTAAATTTTCGGATAAAAAATGGATTTACAACAAAATAGTTTAATTTTAAACCAAAGAAGTTAATGTTTAAGTTATAAAGAATAATTTTTAACCAAAAATGAATTAAATTTTTAATTAATAAGGCATAATTTTGAATTTTTAAAAACATTTGAATTTAGAACAAATTAGTACAATTTTCAACCAAAGAAATAAATTTACGAACAAAACGACTATTCTTTTAAAAAAAAGACGAATTTTGAACAAAATATATGAATTTTCAACCACATAGTTGAATTTTCAACTAAAAAGGACGAAGTATCAACCAAATATGGAATATTTACATTTTCAGTTAGAAAATAATTATCATTCACAAAAAACACAAAGTTAAAAAAAAATATTAACTTTTCAAGGAAAAACTTGAATTTAGAAACAAATAATTTAATTTTTAAAACAAATTATTTACTACCTTTAACAGAAATTCAAAATTATTAAAATTAATTTTAAAACAACAAAAAATTCGTGTGACAAAGTAGATAAATTTTTAATGGTAAACGGTTAAATTATCAGTTTAAAAAATAAATTCCCAACAACAAAAATTTTTAAGTTCAAAATTCATCTGTTTTGGAATTAAATTATTCTTCTTCTTTGAAAATGCATCCGTTTTGGTTAAAAATTCTTTTGCTTTTCTTGTTGAAAATTGAACTATTTTGTTAAAAATTCAAGTGTTTCTTTGCTGAAAATTAGTCCTTTAAACTAAAATTTAACTCTTTAATCTTTGTTTGAAAATTTTTTTCTACTTGAAATTTGAACAATTTTATTAAAAATCAGTTTTATTTTTGCTTGGAAATTGACCTTTCTCAGTTAAAAATTCATCTTTTTGGTAGAAGATTATTCTTATTTGTTCAAAAATTCATCTATTTTAATAAACAATTCATTGTTCTATTGAAAAACTTTTAGAAATTTAATTTAAAATGATGTTTTTAGGTAAATATTAAACGTTCCCTTTTGCGATAACATTTTTTTTTAATTCTATTATGCTGAAAACTTTTTATTTGTTATTGTAAATTTATTTATTGAACCATGAATGTAACCGTTTTCCGTCGAAAATCTATTTTGTTCAAAATTCGTTTTGTTGTTTCAAGCTTCATTTTTTTGTTTTTAATTTTGAATTTATGTTTTTTGGTGGAAAAGTATTCGTTTGAACATTTAATTATTTGTTTTTAAATTAAATTTTTCACTTGAACATTTAAATATTTAGTTGAAATTTTTTTTGTGGGTAATTCGATTGTTTTCTTTATTCAAAATTAACGTCTTACACAAAATTTAACTTTCCAATTTTTGATTAAAAATTAATCTTTTTTCTTGAAAATGTTTTTTTTGGAAAATCAAACTATTTTGTTAAAAAATCTATTTTTTATTCAAAAACTTAACTAGTCTATTTTTGATTGAATATTTTTTGCCTTAACTTAAAATTCATTTCTAGAGTTGAAAATTGAGAAATTTTGCTGGAAAGTTTTTTTTTCTTAAAATTAAATTTTTAGTTTAAAATTCATCTTTTTTGGTAGAAAATTATTCTTGTTGTTTGAGAATTCATCTATTTGATTGAAAATTCATATACTTGGTTGAAAATTCGTTTTTTTCAGGTTAAAAATTAATTTTTTCAACTGAAAACTTAGGTATAAACTAAAATATCCAGTTAAAAATGTATTTATAGTTATTTTAGGCCCTGAAATCTTATATCCTATAAATAAGTCCAGGCTTCTCTTGCGAGAAAAGGTCTTTTACGCTATTAAGTAGGTAATACGCGATTTTTTTGTTAAAATGATTTATTGAGGGGTCCTGATTAAAATTCTTAGTTTTCTAGAAATGACACCCGTGCGTCCCAGAAATATTTTTAAAAAAAGTTCCAAAAATCGTATTTGTGCAGACTGATCAATCCATTTTTTGAAAATTTATTGATTGGTACTATTAAGTCATTAAATAATCAACAGTTGTTCGATCGATTAATCTTGAAGACTATTTAGTTTGTAAGAAATGGTACTACTATTCTGTTAGTTGAGACAACCATTTATTTAGTTGCTGGTACTAACTGAATAGTACCCTATCTTACTAACTAAATAGTCGGGTCGACTAAACATTTTTTCCTGTGTACATATTTTAAATATCAAAAAGATTTTTCTTGTATGAACAAGGCAATTTTTTTAAATCTTTAACCTAAAAAAATACCAATTGGATATCAATTCGACGACTAATTTTTTTGAATACTGTAATTTTGAGCTTTTGGGGTGTAATTAAATCAAAATATCTCAAAACAGCAGATTCGAAAATTTAGGTCATTGCAAACCTCCCTTTATGAGGAAGCAATGTATTGCTTTTTCAAGAAAATAGTGAAATCTTCAACCAAAACGGATTTAAAACTAAGCAAGATGAATTTTTGACCAAAAAAGATCTAAAAATAAAAGGCGGTTTTTTTAGAAAATAGTTGAATTTTTAATAAAGAAAGATGAATTTTTCACCAAATAGTCGAATTTTAAAAAAACATTTTTTTTATCCAAAAATAGATTTGTCAAATTGTCCAAAAAAGATTAATTTTCAATAATATAATTAAAGATGAATTTCATACTAAATTGTTGACTTTTCACTTAAAAAATATATTTTCTGACACAAAAGTGAAAATTGAATTTACCACGAAATAAATGAATTTTTAGCTCCTTGAATTAAACCAAAATAAGACAAATTTTAGATGAAAGAGTTCAATTTTCAGAAAAAAAAATTATTTTAAAGAGCAGAACACAATTAATTTATTAAAATATTTGAGTTTCTATAATGAAAACATACATTTTTTAGAAGACAGTTTAATTTTTATGCCTAAAAGTGGCATTTTCAACTAAAAAGTTTAATCTCAACCAAGAAAGATTAATTCTTAGTGCAGAAAAAATTATTTTTCTTCCACAAGAAATGAATTTTCAAATAAAAAAAAGTTAAACCATAAATGGAATCGCTAAATTTTTAGTTTAGAAAATTAAGTGATAACAAAAAACATTAATTTTTAACCAAATAAATTTAAACCTACAAACAAATACAAAATTTATTTTCAAACAAATGATTTTTTGAACAGGAAGATCAATTTTCTAAAAATATAATAATTAAATAAGCAACTAAGGAGATGGATCTTAAGAAATATGAACTTTTTAACATACTTGTTCAAGTTGAAACCAACTAGTGTATTTTTTTACTAAAAAAGATGAATTTTGAACCAAATAGTTAAATTTTAACAAACAAGATTAATTTTCCACCAAAAAGTTAAATTTTAATAGGAATAGTACAATCTTTAACTAAAGAGCTAATTTTCAACAGAATAGGTTAATTTTCTACCAAGTTGTTAAAGTTGTTAACGAAAAACGATTAATTTTCAAGCAAAATCAGTTTTCAACCAAAAATAAAATAGTTACGGTATTAGTTTGAAAAAATAAATTTTCAGCAAAAAAAGAAAGAATTTTCAACGAAATAATTACATTTTCCACCTAGAGGATTAATTTCCAACTGAAATCATTAATCTTAAAAAAGTAAATCTTGAACAAAAGTGTTTAACTCTAAAAATGATTTTTTGATCCAGAAGATTAATTTTCTAAAAATTGAATTGCCTAATTTTTAACCAAGGATGCCAATCTCAAAAAATATGAACCTTTCAACGAACTAGTTCAACTTTAAACCAAGTAGTTGAGTTCTCAACTAAATAATATCAATTTTCAATCAAATAGTTAAATTTTCAACTAAAAAGATGAATTTTCCAGCAAGAATTTCTCACCAAAAAATAACAATTTCCAAAAAAAAGTACTTTAATTTTCAACCCGGAAATAAGCATTTTAACAAAAAAATTAATTGTCTACGAAAAAGTTAATGTTTCATAAAATAGTTTAATTTTTATCCAAATATTTAAATTTGAGCCAAAACATGAATTTTTAACAGAAAACTTCATTTTCAACCAAAAAGATTAATTTTCTAAAAATAGAGTAGTTAAATTTTCAAACCTGGAGTTGAACCTTATCAAATATGAACAAAAAAGATGAATTTTTAACCAAATATTTCAATTTTCAACCAAAAAGATGAATTTTCCATCAAAAAGATAAACATTCCACGAAAAATTACAAATTAAAAAAAAGTACATTAATTTTCAATCCTGAAGTACTTTTTTTAACAAAAAATTAATTTTTTACCAAAAAGTTAAATTTTATTTAAAATATTTTAATCTTTATCTAAATAGTTAAATTTATGCCAGAAATATGAATTTTTAACAAACGAGTTACTTTGCAGTCGAATAGTTTAATTTCCTACCAAAGCGTTAGATCGTCAACTAAATTGGATTTTATTAGACTCATGAAGTAGCATTTTTAATAAAAAAAAGTATGAATTTTCAACTAAGAATAGTAATTTGCCACTCTAAAAAAACGAATTTTCAACAAAATACATTCATTCAAATAGTTTAACATTCTAGAAAAAAAAAACATTACGTAATTTTCTGTTAATGTTTTTTTTTATTTTACATGGTCAAAAATCCATATGTTCTAATATTGATTATTAATTTTATGAGTTGTGGAAAAATGTCTCCAACTTCGTTGGGATCCGAACCCAGGTCTTTCAGATTTCCGGTCCGATGATCTTACCCACTGAGATACAGAAAGGCAAAAATATTCTCTTCACAACCCTTCCAAGTTGAATTCCAACCTAATTAGTTATACTTATGAGATTCATTTTTCGAAAATTGAAATGTTTTATACTTTTAATGTTATGGTTCTGACCAAATAAATTGTATTAAATAATTTGATGTTAATGTTCTTTTTTGTTTGCATGGTCTAAAATAAATATTTTTTAAGTATTAATTATTAATTATATAGGTTGTGAAAAAATTGTCTCTAGCTCCGCTGGGATCCGAACCTTGGATCAAAAAAACCTGCGTAATTTATGTGTACGGTTCCTCACCGAGAAAAACCTACTTTACCTACTTAAAATGGTAAAAAAAATACCCGAAGCCTGGACTATCAACTAAGATGTCAGATCTAATCGAAGGGGAGGAGTGTAAATTTCATTTTGCATTTTCTGGAAGGGACCTAAGATAGGGGTCAAAGTTTGACAACCCCCGTGTCAATCTCTGACGTCTTATCGCGGATCGCCGCGGATAGAACTATTCTGTCCCACTCGCCGATATTGTCACTCTGCCTGGGGATGAAGTGATTAATCTTAGCCCGGATACCACCGCCTCTCTGGGTAATGATCCGTAGCACACACGATAACCCATCGTCCTCGACCGACCTTTACGTGACACCCCGTGGTGTCCTGCATTTGTCCATCCTTTAGTTCAAAACCTGTTCGACAAGTAACAAAAAACTAACTGCAAACGAAAACCCAGCAAAAAGGGCATAACTGACTGACTACTACTTGATTAACAACTTCGACCTGATGGCCAAGAAATTTTTCCTCTGAGAAAAAAAAATTCTTCTGGGGTGTTTATCACTCTAAGTGACCGGGCGGCATAGCTTTCTCTCCATCTGGGATTATTAATAAGGGGCTATTTATAAACTACGTTAACAATTTGAGGGGAAAAGGGGATCACACAAAAAACTACTGTTGATGTCAGGTTGGTGGAAGGGCCTTCAGTGGAAGTAACGTTCTGAACTTAGATAATGCTCAGTAAGTTTCTTGATGATCAATTTTAAGAAAGTTTGCAACTACACTGTCAGATATTTTCAGAAAATTCCGAGACATTTACGATCAGAAAATTACAAATAGTTTCCTAAAATTCCTAAATGGTAACAGAACTATAAGTTGTTGTGACTTAATCGGGTTCTCAGCGGACAACGCATAGTGGTTGTGGCCATGGGTGGCAATGCACTGAAAATAATTGTGTTGAATTATAACGATGCAGTAAACCTATTTTTCCGATATTAAATGATCTCAAGCCAGAAAAGGATTTAAAATTTGCACGAATAGAAGAAAATTGAAAAAGTGTTTAAATCGCGAGTAAAGGTAGTAGAATATCATATAGGTCACAGTGGGTGAAATTGACCCAAGCTCCAAAAAATTAAGATGCTGCAGTAATATTGAGTTCTAAAAATCTAAAAAAAATATATTTAGGTATTCTGGAAGGTTTAAAAAAAAGGTTTAATAGTTTTTGTCACAAAAATTGTCCATTAAAATATTTTTACATACCAGCAAAGTTAAAGTAATTAACAGACTCTACGAAGAGTTTGAAAAATTGTTTGGGTGAATTTCACCCACGGTGACCATCTAGGGTTAATAGTAAGTCCAGGTTGAAATGGATTGGTAAGTCCGCTGTTTACGTCAAATAACTCCCTTTTGATTAGATCAAAAAACAGTATTGTGGTTGTGGTAATGGGCGGAAATGAACTGAAAATTTTTTTTAATCGAACAATGCATTAAACCTATTTTTTCGATATTATATACTTGGCTAAAAATTTAACTACTTTACTTATAGGAAACTAATATTCTTGGATAAAAAATCATCTTTTGGATTGAATTTCAAAATCTTTTGTTGAAATCTTTTGTTATCCCTTTAAGGACCAAGTGCTGATTTCGTTAAATAAACATTCTGAAAAATTCAGGAACAATGTATGGTCGTTTTCTGATCCATTTTTGAAACAAAAAGTTTAATTTATATATTTTTTTTTGCTTTCTATTGAGTTCACAATAGCTTAAAACCATCTTATGAGATGCGGAACATTCCAGTTTGATCTAATGTACACATTGATTTTGTGGAATTCTAAGCCTGTTACCTGAAAATTAGAACTACCAAAAATAGTGAATTAATTTGTCTGTTTGCTTTAAATTTAATAATTTTGTTTTAGAATACTTCAAATGTTTCCAAGGGATTTTTAAAAGAATTTTTAGTAGTTAAGAAAGTTTTTAAGATTTTTCAATATTTTAGAATATTTTGAAATAATAGATTCCAATGTATTTAAAACACTTCAAAAATTTCTTTCGAGGGACATTCAAGTTTTTAAAGAATTTCAAGGGATTGAGTAACGTTTTAAAGAATTTAAATTAAAGAAAGTTAATCATTTAAGTGACCAAAATGAATTTTTTATAAAGTGGTTGAACTTAAAACCAATTAGTTAAATTTTCTGTCCAGAAAATTAGGTTTTTACTGAAACAAATTTACCATTACCAATAAAATAAAGTTAAATATTTACTTTTAAAAAAATTAATTCTCTATGAAAAATTTAATCGTTGAATTTTCAAACTAAAAGCGAGCAATTTTGAACAAAATTGTTAATTTTTCAACTAGCGAATCATTTTTAACAATGTAATTTATGTTTAAATCAAGAAGTTCAAGTTTCAATCAAGTATTTTAAGTTATTAATTTATTTACCAAATAATACAACTTTTCATGAAATAGTGAAACTTTTAGTTTAAACAATCAATTGTCAAGAAAAAAGTAAGAATTTTCAACTATATATATATATATATATATATATATATATATACGAGTTTTGGATCACAGAGTTGAATTATCAACTGCAAATGATCTATTTTCAATAAAAAATGGATAGCTAATTTCTAGTAAAAAAAAATTGATTTTGAGCCCAAAAAACCAGAGTTTTTAACCAAATATTTCCATGTTTAGCTATATAGTTTAATATTCTACCAAAAATAAATTCTCAATGAAAATGTAATAGTTGAAGTTTCAACTAAAAACAATTAGTTTTTAATAAAAAATGGAATAATCAAGGTTTTTAAACAAAAAGGAAACAAGAATTTTCAATAAAATTGTTTAATTTCCAACAAAAGACAGGAATCTTGATGCAATCAAATGAATTTGTAACGACTTAATTTGACTTTCAACCAAATAAATATATTTTCAATCATAAACATGATTTTTTCCAAAAAAATACGAATTTTCAATTATAGAGTTAAAGTTTCAACTAGCAGTAACCCATTTTCAACCAAACATAAATGGCTCATTTTTAATGAGAAAAAAAAATAATTTAGACCCCCTCCCCAACGAATTTTCAACCAAATATTTATTTCGTTAGCTATGTAATTGAATTTGCAAATAAAAAGATGAATTCTCAAGGGAAGATTTAATTGTCCAATTTTCCACTAAAACGAAGTTTTCAACCAAAACTGAAATATTCAAGTTTTTAGTTCAAAGAATTTATTGTTAATCAAAAAAAGGCAAACTTCTGGCGAATTAGTTGACTCTTCAACCAATACAATAGTACAAATAGTTTCATTTTTGGCCAAAAATCTTTTAAGGATACTTTTTCCTACCACTTGTCCTGATGTTCCTCCCAGGCTACAATAATAATACTGATACAATTCAGAAATATTAAAATTTCTATTTCTTGTCTAAAAATGATTTTATCGTAAACTTAAATATTGAACCGCACTCTCATAGCTGTATTTAAATTTGATTTGAAACACTGAACATTGTTTCTTTCTCAAATATATAAATTATACATAAAAAATTGAATGGCTGAATCTTCAACAAAAAACGAATTTTTTTACCAAAAACGAAATAGTCAAGTTTTTCGTTAAACAAATTTATTTTCAACCAATAAAAGAAGAAATTTCAACGAATGAGTGCAATCTTGAACCAATACGGTGAATGTTTACAAAGTATTTCAACCTTCAACCAAGTAGTTTCATTTTTCGTCAAAAATCTTTAAAGGATCCTTTTTTCTACCACTTGTCCTGCTTTGGCTCCCACGCTCCAGCACTGATTATAGTCAGGAATTTTCGAAATAATTGTATTTCTTTCCTAAGAATAAATTAACTTCACTCGCATCATTGAACACTCCTGTCATTAGAAGAGGTGAGGGTTCCGACTATTGGCCTCGACTTTAATTTCTTTATTTGATCAATTTATGTCAATTTTATTTGAAAGTCTAAACGTAATTTCTGCATGATAAATTCTTCCTCAAAAATATTAATTCTTCATGCAAAATTTAACAGTTAAATTTTCCACAAAAATTAATTTGGCAGACAAAAATGAAATGTTCTAATCTTTAGTTCAAACAATTTATTTTCAACAACAACAAAAAAACGGATTTGCAATGAGTTATTTCTTGCCTAAAAATGAATGAACTGCACTCGCATCACTTTATTACTGCTGCCATTAAAAGAAGTGAAGAGGCAAGTCAATTATATTAAAAAGATTAAACATAATTTCTTCAAAATCATTTTTTTCTCAAAACCATGAATTCTCCATGAAAAATTGATAAGTTGAATTTTCAGCAAAAGTTAAGTTTCCCGCCAAAAATAAAATATTCAATTCTTTAGTTAAAAACAATCTACTTGCAACAACAGCAAAAAACAACGGATTTTTAACGAATTATTTAAATCGTCAATCAATACAATGCATTTTTACAAAGTAGTTCAACCTTCAAAAAGGTAGCTTCATTTTTGGTTTATAAATCTTTTAGGGAATACAAATTAGAGTCAGAAATATTCAGAATTATATTTCTTGCCTAGGAGTGAATGAACTGCACTCGCATCACTGCAGCCATCAAAAGAACTGAGGGGCCCTGACTTTTGGCCCCGACTTTAGTTTCTTTATTTGGTCCATTTATGTCAATTTTGTTTGAAAGACTAAACAAAATTTCTGGAATGCCGGAACAAAAGGGATCAAATCAGAAACTCAGATTTGTGAAGTTCCGAGTATTCTAAATGGTACACAAATGTCCTGACGTGTCAAATTCACCCCATGTGGGATATGACCCATTATCTGAGATACAATTGCATCGACAATTGGACATGTTTACCCGCACCGAGGAAAATAATATAGGCTCCATGTGTGTTATTCTGATGGAAGTCGAAACCGAGAATCGAATTAATCCTGGACCACAGCCATCCAACAAGCAATGCCCTCCGCAAGAAAGTACATGAAACCAGTCGAAAAGGATACAGGACATTATTTAATAGTCTCTACCTCTAACGAGTTTGGTGAGTATTGAAATGCCCTAACCTCTTGAGAAAATGAGGGTAGCAAGCACTTCCAAATATGTTTATACAGAGTGTTTCTCAAATTAAAGATCTAAATTTGAATTGAACAAACAGAACCAAAAATCATCTGGGATGTCGGATTTGCAGATCTTAGAGACCAAAATTATTTGAAAACGGGGAAAAACAAATCGATTTTTCACTAGAATTAGAGAATAAACTCTTTTATTTAGAACCAAAAATAGAAACAAATTTGGAAACAAAGAGGAAGTACTTTTTGGTCTCTTTTCTATTTCTCCTTCTGTTTTGTCACGCCTGAGTGAACGTCGCGCATTCCCGGAAACGCTAAATCCAAAATCACGTAATCAAGGTTCAATTGTAGTTATATTTTTAACCTCAGTTAAATCTTTAACCTAGAGAGATAAATTTTCAATAAAAAAAATAATAACTTTCAACCGAACAGTTGAATTTACCACCAAATAGTTGGTTTTTTGAGAAGTAGCACGAAATTTTACCAGAATAGTTGAATTTTTAACAAAACAATTTAATCTTTAACTGAAAACAACAAAATCAACAAAATAGTTTAATTTTTAACCAATAAAATCAATTTTTAACAAAGTAGTTAAACTTTCAATGAATCAGTTGAATTTGACACTGAAAAGTACAAGTTCTCCATGCAAAATGTAATAACTGGATTTTCAAAGAAAAACGCGCAAGTTTAAACCAAAAATTGAATACTTAAATTTTCAGTTCAAACAAAATTAATTTTCTTTACCAAGAAAAGATGAATTTTCAACAAAATTGTTCAATTTTAATCCAATAAAATCATTTTTTAACATCTTAGTTCAGGTTTAAATCGATTAATTTTAGTTTCAATCAAGTATTTTAACTTTTTGATTTAGTTTAAAAAAGTTTAAAAAAAAAGAGAAAGAATCTTCAATAAAATAGTTAAATTTTTAACCGAAGACGTATATCTTTAAATAATAAAATAAATTTGTAACGAAGTAAAAAAATTTAATTTTGTACCCAAGAAAAACGAATTTGCAACAAAATATTTTAACTTTCAGCTAATCAGTTGAATTTCGAGACAAAAAAGGTGGATACCCTGCAAAAAATGTTGACAAAATAGTTGAATTTTTAACCAAATATTGAATTCGTATCTAAAAACATAGTTTAATTTTCAACCCATAAAGTAAATGTTTAACAGTTTAGTTCAACTTTCAACCACTTACTTGAGTTTTCTATCAAAAAGTATAAATTCTCAATGCAAAATTTAATACTTGAATTATCAACTGAAAACTAGTAATTTTTAACAAAAAATGGAATAGTCAAATGTTTAGTTCAAAAAATTTATTTTGAGCCCAAAAAAAGATTTTTACTAAAATATTACAATTTTCACCCAATAAAATCATTTTATAGCAACGCAGTTTAAGTTTAAATTGAGTGGATCAAGTTTTAAGTAAGTATTTCAATTAATTCTATCATGCCCCAAAAAAGACGAATTTTCATGGAATAGTTACATTTTTAGTTCAAAAAAATAATATAAAAAAACAGATCCTTCAATAAAATGAATAAATTTTCAACCAAAGATATAAATCTTCAAGTAATAAAATAAATTTTCCTTCAAGTAGTTTAACTTCCAACCAAGCAGTTGAAATTTCAAACAAAAATTTGATTTTTCATCAAAAACCACGAAAATTCAACAATATACACGTATTTTCTACCAAAATATTGAATTTTCAACTATAAGCGATAATAGTTGAATTTTCAACTAAAAGCGATGAATTTTCCACAGAAGGCTTGAATTTCCAAGCAAAAAGTTGAATCTGCAACTAGAAACGAATAGTTTTCAACCAAAAATGAAATAGGGAAGTTTTTAGATTAAAAAATTAATTTTTGACAACAAGAAAAAGAATTTTCAATAAAGCAGTTAAATTTTCAAGCAAAGAGAGAAATCTGAAAGTAATAAAATGAGTTTATAACAAATTAGTTTAACTGCCAACCAAGTATTTATATTTTCAATAAAAAAGATGGGTTTTTACAAAAAATACAAATTTTCAACAGTATACACGAATTTTCAATCCAAGCGATGAATTTTTAACTATAAACGATCTTTTTTGAACGGTGTATTTGAATTTTCAACCAAAAAATCTGAATTCTCAATGAAAAATTTTATAGTGAAATGTTCAACCAAGAAACGAACTGTTTTCGACCACAAACGGAACAGTCAAGTTTTTAGTTCAAAAAATTATTTTTGACTAAAAAAACGAATTTTCAATGAAATAGTTAAGTAGTAGTTAAATACTTCTGGTGCAATTTTGCCACACAGTTGGACTTTTTAATTGTGATGTTTTGAAAACAATTTTGCTTTCAAAAATTTAATAAACACCGAATTTCATAGACCTTGCTGTCCTTCTATGGAATTTGGTTCTTTGTACTGTCCTCAAAAGTAAGATTCTCGATCGACTTTAAAAAAAAAAGATGACTTTTGATCGAAGCAATTGATTTTTTAACATTCAAATCAATTAGGTTTTGCTTAATCCTGAACCAAACCTTCCAACGGAATAGGGTTGAGATTGCTTATCAGTTGGATTTTCTTAAATCCGTTTGGATTTAAGCGTAAAAATGCAAAAAACAGGAAATTATTTCAAAAGAGGGGAAAAGGGGCAAAAAGTGTGAATGATTTTTTTTTGGTGGAATTTGGGAATTAGATGGTTAATAATTTGGTTAAATTTTGCGACACCCGGTATTGAATGACGTGAGAGCAAACTAAAGCCGGTCGGGCTGCGGGCTGCGCCGCGTGAAATCAATGTTTCATATAACACAACCGACCACCATGTACACCGTAACCAATGTACATCTTGATTTAGTAGGTCCGGTCCGGTACTCGTACGAATAGCTAGCTCCTGCTGCTGTAGGTAGGTTTCAAGGGAAGCTGGTTGGTCGCTCGAGTGTCGAGCTGTCTCGTTAGCAACCAGTGAAGGAGAGACTCCCAGACTGTCTAATAAAGCAATTCCGTTATGGTGCCCGGCGTAATATGAGAAGCCTTCCCCACTCCACCCTTCTGCAATAGAACTTATTTTTTGCGGTTACCTTACCGCCACGCGAAGGACTCAAAATTCCATCTGAATTATAAAAATTACAGATGATAAAATTCTGATCAAAAACTGCGCACTCTTTGCTTCTAAATCTCGATCCAAGAGTATAAAGCATGGTGATTGTGATCAGGGGCGAAAATGTACTGCAAGAACAGCAAGGTGGTTGTGGTCATGGGCGGCAATGCAATGCAAGAAAAGTAAGGTAGTTGTGGCCTCGGGCGACAATGAACTGCAAAAAAAGAATAGTGGTTATGGTCATGGGCTGCAATGCATTGAAAAAGCAGGATGATTGTGTTTATGGGCGGCAATGAACTGAAAAATAGCATGATATTTGTCGTCATGGGCGGCAATCCAGTGCAAGAAAAGCAATGTTGTTGTGGTCATGGGCAGCAATGCACTGCAAAAAAAGAATGGTAGTTGTGGTCATGGGCGACAATGCACTAAAAAATCAGGGTGGTTGTGGTCATGGGTGGCAATGAACTGCAAAAAAAAAGAATAGTGGTTGTCGTCATGGGCGACAACGCATTGAAAAAGCAGGGTGGTTATGGTCATGGACGTTAATGCCCTGTAAGAAAAGCAAGGTGGTTGTGGTCATAGGCGGCAATGCACTGAAAAAAGAATGGTAGTTGTGATCATGGGCGATAATGAATTGAAAAATCAGGATGATTGTGTTTATGGGCGGCAATGAACTGAAAAATAGCATGGCGTTTGTCGTCATGGGTCGAAAATCCATTGCAAGAAAAGCAATGTGGTTGTGATCATGGGCAGCAATACGCTGCAAAAAAAGAATGGTAGTTGTGGTCATGGGGGACAATGCACTGAAAAATCAGGGTGGTTGTGGTCATGGACGTTAATGCCCTGTAAGAAAAGCAAGGTGGTTGTGGTCATGGGCGGCAATGAACTGAAAAATAGCATGGCGTTTGTCGTCATGGGTCGAAAATCCATTGCAAGAAAAGCAATGTGGTTGTGATCATGGGCAGCAATACACTGCAAAAAAAGAATGGTAGTTGTGGTCATGGGGGACAATGCACTGAAAAATCAGGGTGGTTGTGGTCATGGACGTTAATGCCCTGTAAGAAAAGTAAGGTGGTTGTGGTCATGGGCGGCAATGAACTGAAAAAAGAATGGTACTTGTGGTCATGGGCGGCAATGAACTGCAAAAAAAGAATAGTGGTTGTGGTCATGGGCGGCAATCCACTGCAAGAAAATCAAGTGGTTGTGGTCATGGGCGACAATGCACTGAAAAAAGAATGTCTCTTGTGATCATGGGCGGCAATGAACTGCTAAAAAAGAATAATGGATGTGGTCATGGGAGGCAATGCATTGAAAAAACAGGATGGTTGTGTTTATGGGCGGCAATGAACTGAAAAATAGCATGGTGTTTGTCGTCATGGGTGGCAATCCACTGCAAGAAAAGCAATTTGGTTGTGGTCATGGGCAGCAATGCACTGCAAAAAAAGAATGGTAGTTGTGGTTCTGGGTGGCAATGAACGGAAAAATAGCATGGTGGTTGTGGTCAAGCATTGCAAGAAAGCAAAAATTAATTTTAATATAAATTTGCAGCATATATTTTTCTGGGTAATATAAATCATAGTAAGGCGCTGTAGTAAGACACTTATATTTTCTTACTATTTATATTATTAGCATAAATATGGATTTCATATTTTATATTAAAATTAATAAACCGAAGAAATTTGTAAATTCCTTGAAATTTGTATTTACCGTAAATAGGAGAAATTACTGTTTCTGTTTAGAGAAATTCTCGCTTCGTTAAAAATTATTCTGTTAAAAATTCGTTTATTTTGTAGTGGAAATTAAATTTTTTCATCGAAAATTCAACTATTTTATTTTTTGTTGACAATTTTTCATTTTGTATTAAAAAATTCAACTATTTTGTTAAAAATTTAGCTAATTGTTTATAAATTAATTTTAATGTTGAAAATTCATATTTTTGATTTAAAAATTCAACTGTGTACAATTTTTCATATTCAGTTGAAAATTAATTTTCTTATTAAGAAATCATTTTTCTCACTGAAAATGTCACTAAACATTTTTGGTGGATAAGTCATCTTTTTTAGTTTAAAATTGAAATATTTGGTTACAAATTCGTGATTATTAGTTGAAAATTTAAGCGATCGGTTGAAAAAATGTATGTATTTTGTTGAATCATCAACTTTTTTCTAAAATATTTTTTTTTATTTATCATTTTTATTAAAAATGCATTTATTTCTCGCAGTGTTAAAAAATATTCTGTCTTGGCGAATTTTTTTTATTGTTAAATTTCAACGATTTGGTACAGAATTAAACCATTTGGTTCAAAATTTATTTTTTGTTGAGAATTAATTTTTTTCTCACTTGGTTAAAAATGATTTTATTTTTGTTAATCTTTTATCCAGATTTTTAAAACTTTATCTTTTTTGAAAATTCTTCCTTTGTAGCTAAATATCCAATTGTTGGGTGTAAGAGTGCATCAAAGTAATTGAATTTATTATTTATTACTTACAAATGAGTTTTCTTTTTCCAAATTCAACTATTTTGTAAAAACGTTTTGCTTTCTCTTAAAAGTTCAGCAATTCTATCAAAAATTCAACTATTTCATTGAAAAATCACTTTTGTTTTGATAATGTATATATTTTGAAGAAAATCTAACTGTTTTGTTACAAAATTCAACTCTTCCGTAAAAAATAAAATGACCTATTTGATTTAAAATTAACTACTCCAAAAAAATAATATTTTCGGGTTGGTAATTCAACTGTTTTGTAGAAAATTTCCTTTTTGGTTGAACATTTTAAAGTTTTGTGGAAAATCAAACTATTTTATTGAAAATTCAGTTTTGATTTGGAAATTCATGTTTTTGTTGAAAACTTAACTGTTTTTGTGGAACTATTTTTGTAAACTATTTAGTTAGAAATTAAAGTATTTATTTAAAGACATAGCTGTTTGGTAGAAAATTAATTAACTACTTCATTTTAGGTTGAAAATGAATTTTTCCTAGTGGATTAATTTCAACAAATTTGTTAAAAATTCTTCTATTTTCTTGAAAGTTAGATCTTATTTTAGAAAATTAATCTTTTTGGTCGAAAATTAAATGCTTCTAAAAATTTTTTTTTGGCGTGCAGTTCAATAAATGTATTGTTAACTTGTCTAAGGATTCGAAAATATTATGACTAAAAAAACTAACATTATACAAATATTCTTAGTCCAAAGATATATTTTTTTAATTCCACCATTATCTTTTGGGTTCAGAATTTATCTCGTTTTGATTGAAAATTCCACTATTTTTATGAAAAATGACTTTCTTTGGTGACAAATTTAATTAGTTGTTTAGAGGTTGATCTACTTTGTTCAAAATTTCTTTTTTTTTGCTTAAAGATCCCTCTCTTTGGTTGACTTGATTGTTAAAAATTGATAAGTTATCTTTTTTTTTGGCAAAAAATTGATCTTCTTCTTTTAAAAATCAACTTTTCGCTTAAAATATAAATATTTGGTTGAATCTCAAACTCTTTTCCTACATTTTTTTTAATATTCCTAATTTTAATAATAAAATTCATATATTTCTCTCTTCGCTAAAATTTTATTTTTTAGTAAGAAATTAGACTTCTTGTTAAAAGTTTATTGTTTTTGGTTGAAAATCCAACTGCTTGGTTGAAAATTAATCGCTTAAGGTTGAGGGTTTAACGGTTTTGTTGAAGATTTATATTTTTTCGTTGAATTTAACTATTTTTTATTTTGAATGAAAACCTTTCTTCTGTGAAATATTATTATCTGTTTCGTTGAGAATTAATTTTTTGTATGAAAAAACTTTTTGATCTAAAGTTCAACTAATTTGTAAACATTTCATTTTTTCGGTTGGGGATTTATCATTTTATTTAAAAATTAAACTATTGGTTCGTAAGTTAATTTAAAATTAATCTCTTTCTCACTTGGTTGAAGATTATTCTGTTTTGGTTGATGATTCAATTACTGGGTTGAAATGTCATCGTTTTTGATAGAAAATTTGTAAAAAATGGGGGTAAATTGGGGAGCAATCATTTCCAAATTTCAGGACAACTAGCCAAACTTATTAAAATTATTTAAGCTTACAATTTGAAGTTTAAGATTTAATTAAAGGTACAGGCAAATCTAATGAATGTAATGGAAAGTGTTACAGAGCCATTCTTTTTATCTATTTTTTTCTGCAAATATATTTTCGTTCTTGTTCTCAACTCTTAAAAATCAAAACAAGCATTTTTGGAACAAAAGTTAAACTTGGTTTGAATTTCATTAAATTAGAGAGCTTACGTTTCAATTAGCCAGGCGACAAAAGCAATTTGACGAGGAAGTGCAGTGCTTTCAAGTGGAAAATTATTTCAACCATGTAATACTCAGTTTATTGAAGAAGTGAAATTATTCTTGCGATAAATTTGTCAATTTAGATGTTAGATCACGCTAACAGGTGGTTTTGCGATTCTCGGCTATTTTAATAATATGATGTAAAATGTTCGAACTGTACAAATTTATGCATATTTACATTTCTAATGAACTCTTTTTACTATATTAGGGCCAGAAATAAACAAAAACTCCACGTAAAACTACAACCATATCAAATTTGATTTTTTATCGCAAGCAGAAGCATGGACGTTAAATTTTTCTGGGACAATCGGATTGCGAACTGTGTGACACACACGCAGAAAGCCCGAGTTTAATTGTATTTAACATCTTTCATTTTAAATACTTTGAATAAAATTAAAATAAAAATACGAAATTGTGACTCTAATGTGTCCGTGCGGTCCCATGGACCGCACGGCGCAAGAGCATTGTGCGGTCTGTGTGACCGCACGTCTGTACCATCTACTATGTTAAGCGTTTAATTAGCGACAGAAGGTCAATTTTGTAAGGAAGTACCTTCAAGTGGAAAAAGTTTTGAACCGTGAAATATATCTAAATTGTGCAAAAGACTGCTTGGGTCGCACGTGCAGGGTACGACTGTTAAATCCTGGATCTTGGGAGTTGCTTTGTGTTAGTTATATGACATTTAATTATCTCCGTGACAATCAAAAAGGTCATAAGGCTTGTTTATATCCTTCTTATATCGGAAAACGTGACTCGAGTTTAGAATAATAATTATATAAAATAAAATAATAAAATTATGTAAATACCAAAAAAGTGAATTTTCAACCTAAAAATAAAAAAGTGTCCAGTTCAACTAAAAAGAATAAACTTAAATTAAAAATAGTTGCATTTTCAAACAAATAGCTGAATTTTCAATTCACAAAGATGGTTACCAAACAAGAAGATTATTTTCTTGCAAAAAGAAAAAAAATCAACAAAATACATAAATTTTCAACCAAAAAGATGATTTTTCAACAAGAAACATAAATTTTTTACCCAAAAGGTCAAATTTTGAAAAAATCCATGGATAAAGAATTAACTCTTCACCAAAAATGGAATATTGAAAGTTTCAGACAACAAAAATTTAACATAAAAAAAACAATTTGTCAGAAAATTAGTTAGATTTTCAATAAAATAAGCAAATCTTCCAAAAAATGAATTAGTAATAAAGTGCTTCAACTTCAACCAAGCTGTTAAATTAAAGAAGAAGATAAATTTTGGCCAAATAATTAGATATGTAACCAAAGAAATGAATGATGAATTGAAATTATGAATCTTCAATAAAAAAAATGGAATTTTAAACAATGTTATAAATTATCTAAGTGAGAATTAGAATTTTCAACTAAAAAAGATGAAGCCTTAATGAAAAAATTAATATGTGATATTTGAACAAAGATTTTAATTCAGATAAGAAACAGTTAAATTCAACCAAAAAAGACGAATTTTTAAAAAAGTAGTGAAATTCTCAACGAAAAAATACATTCTAGAAAAAAGCTGCAACGCTAACCAAAAACGATTAAATTTCTACTAATTTTGTTCAATTTTTAACTCAAAAAGATTAATTTCCCCAAAAAACAGTTTAATTTGCGAGTGAAGAAAGGTGAATTTTCAACAAAGAATTATTTATTTTCCGCCAAAAGACAAACTTTCAACAAAATACGAGAATTTTCAACAAAATAGTTGAATTTAGTTATTTAGAAGGGATCAATTTGAACTTAGTTCAGTTATTAAGCAAATAAATTCATTTTCAACCAAAAAGTGCAATTTTCTACAGAAAAGTTAAATTTTCAATCTGAAAATATGATTTTTTTAAACAATTGATTTTCTAACAAATAGTTCAGTTTTTCAATAAGCAGTTGAATTTTAAACCAAATAGTTGAATTTTCTGCAAATATGGCTTAATTTTCAATCAAAAATATGAATTTTTAATGAAATAGTTTAATTTTTCACAAAATTGTTGAAATTTTAACCCGAAGACATGCATTTAAATAAAAATGATTCTGCAACTGAATAATTGAATCTTCAACTAGAAACTATGAATTTTTCACCAAAAAAATTTGTTTTTTTAAAGACGATTATCAAATAAAAATATAAATTTTCAAAAAAATGGTTACATTTTTTTACCTAGAATATAACTTTTGACTTAAACAGTTGTATTTTCGACAATATAATTAATTTTCGACCAAACTTTCAACCAAATTTTCGACCAGATAAGATGACTAAAGAATCAGTTGAATATTATCAAAAAATTATTGAATAAACTGAATTTTTAAAATACAAAGATAAATTTTTAGTCAAGTAAAGTCGAATTTTCAGAAGAAAAGAAGAATTTTTATACAAATAGTTAAAATTTTGAATAAAAAAGAGCCATTTTTCAACAAAAAAGCAAAATATATTAATTATTAACTAAATAGTTTGACTTACAACTAGAAAAGATATAATTTCTTATATTATAAATTTGTTTACAAAACAGTTGAATTTTCGACCCAAAAATATGATTTATTTATCTAATTCATTTTCTACCAAATATTTAAATTTTGTAATAAGTAGTTTAATTTCTAACCAAATATTCACATTTTCTGCCAAAGTAGTTAAGTTTTCGGTCATCGTTATAAACTTTCATTCCAAAATTGAATTTGAATCAAATAGTTTAATTTTTGACAAGATTGTTGAATTTTTCAGCCAAGGCACAAGTTCCTACATCACAGTTGAATTTTGAAAAAAAATTAACTTACAAAAAAATATTCAAATCTTCAACCATCATAATGAATTTCTTACCAAACAGTTGCATATTTATATGAAAATGATCAATTTTCAACCAGAAAGAATAATTTTCTATCAAATAGACAAATTAAAAAAAAAAATATACATAAGGATACATTTGTAAATAAATAATTGAGTTTTTATCCGAAAAGGATATATTTTTAACTAAAAATGAAATATTTCTATTTTAAGTTACAAAAAATAATTTTCAGTCAAAAGAATCAATTAAAATTCAGACCCATTTTCTCAAATAGATAAATCCTTTACAAAAAAAAATGAATTTTGAACAAGGTAGTTCAAATTTTAACCAACGAGATAAATTTCGAACAAAAATTGAGTATTTGCTTTAAAGAAAAAACAGTTTTTTTAAGCACATAATTCTTTTTAAATCTCCTCCTGGAATTTCGTTGCACAATCTGGTCATTTAAAGTTTCTAAATGTTTAAAAAAATTACTTTAAAAAAATATAAGACTTTAACTAAAATAAATGTACTTTTATCTGAAAAAACTTGGATTTTCCTTTTAGGTTCTATAAATTCAGTTTGCATTTAAGCGATAAAAAAACGAAAAAGGACATTTTCTTGAAAACGGGAAAGAAGAAAATTCATAGTTCATCTTTCGCAACAATTGCCAAACTTTATTAAAAATCTATTATGAGGAAACTTATCAAACTTGACCTAAATTGGTAAAATATTTTCATTAAACTATTGTCTATGTGGACAACCCCAAACTAAAAATCTTTCTTGGATACATTAAATGTTGAATGAAGTACCTTACTCAACGTGACAAGATCTCGAAGGAACCGATCCAGAAAAACACATAAAAGAATCCTTAAAACGATAGGCACTATGAATAACAAAATATCTTTATATTCGCCTCTAAAAGGTGTATCTTTTCTGGTGTGATGTCGACAGAAGAAAGAGGCTTTTAGTGACACAATGAGCTAAAACGTTTAGTGTGGAAAAAATTGGTGTGTTATTCATAAGCCATAAGGTCTGAACTCTGAGGGAAAGAGCTTGTATAAAATTCAGTTTTTTTCTCTAAGCACGACTCCCACGGTTCTCGCAGCTAAACTTGTAAAAATTGTCGAGGTTCCTGATTTGAGTGGTACACCGGAAACCTGGCTAGGACCCTTCCTTCACAGCAGCCGACGACCGTTCGAAGAACTGGTGTGAGTAATCTTCTGAAGATCGCGATGACGATCTCGCCGGTTATCACGAAGATTTGCGTGGACGGATGTTTCACATCATGATAACGATCTAAATCCGCACCCCTGAGCATCAGTGAGATCCAGACCTCTTTACGAGCAAACTCCCCTGCTGGGATCTAGATGACCAGTTTTGCAGGACCACTCGCGTAGCAAATTCACGACTCGCTTTCACAATACCCGATTACCGCAGGACGATGTAGAGAGTTAGAGAATACAGACCGCGATCGTAAAGGAAGGGAAAAAACTGTTTTTAATTATTTGCACGATAAATATTGTGACTCGTTCGCCCGGTAAACGAGGAAGCGAGACTTTGGCCATCCCCTTGCGTAGTCACGACCCCTGCATTTCGTTACGCTCTTTTACTCCTTTTCTTAAAGGACTATACAATGTCCTTTGACCGCAGGATAAAGGGTGACTTTCCGAGTCGGCCGTGAACGAATGAGACTAATGATATCCGACAAATCAAACACCGGCTGCTGGAAAAAGTCAAAGTCAAACGAAAATGCTGAAGATAAAATCCTAGAGTCAGGTTTGGAAGATGCTTTTTGATCTAGGGAAAACCGTCCTCCAGTAATCTTACAAAGAAAAAACGAGGTTTACGAAGCGTTGCAGGTAACCGTTCAAGCAGTGTAAGAGGCAGCTGATTACTGAGGTACACTTTCCAAAGTTACATGGCTGTAACGTTCTACCTCTTGCGACATCCGCCGGCGATATTTGCGATTCACTGCGGAAAGTTTACCTCAGTTTGGACTACCCTCCTGGCGTTTACCTTGCTTAAGCGATTATCTGCAACATTTGATACCCTCAGTTTTTTCTGTAAATCAGCACGAAAACTGGATGAAAACTCGATCTTTTACTCCTTTTCTGAAAGGACCATAGATTGTCCCTTGACCGCAGGATAAAGGGTGACTTTCCGAATCGGCTTCTGAAAAAAGTCAAAGTCAAACGAAAATTCTGAAGATAAAATCCCAGAGTGAGCTCTGAAAGCTGATTTCTAATCTAGGGAACATTCTCCAGTAGATAATGTCACAAAGAAAAAACTAGGCTTACGAAGAGTTGCAGGCAATCGTTCAAGCAGTGTAAGATGCAGCTGATTACTAAGGTAAACTTTCCGAGGTTACATGGCTGTAACGTTCTGCCTCTAGCGACATCCGCCGGACATATCTGCGATTCAATGTGGAAAGTTTACCTCAGTTTGGTGTACCCACCGCGCGTTTACCCTGCATAAGCGATTACCAGCAACGTTTCGTAGCCTCAGTTTTTCCTGTCTAATGAACCCCAAAACTGGCAGAAATCGATTTTAATCCTTTCCTTAAAGGTAAATATTGTGTCCCTTGGCCGCGGGATAAAGGGTGACTTTTCGAGTCGGCCGTCAAAGAATGAGACTAATGATATCCGACAACTCAAACACCGGTGGCTGAAAAAAGTCAAACGAAAATTCTGAAGATAGAATCGGGTAAGATAAAAAAATAGAGTCAAGTTTGGAAGATGCTTTTTAATCTAGGGGTAACTATCCACCAGTAGATAATTTTACAAAGAAAAAGCTACGTTTACGAAGTGTTGCAGGTAACCGTTCAAGCAGGGTAAAAGACAGCTGATTACTGAGGTAAACTTTCCGTTGGTTACAGAACTGTAACGTGCCACCTCTAGCAGAGTCCGCTGAAGATTCTGAGATTCGCTGCGGTATGTTTACCTCAGTTTAGCTACCCACCTCGAGTTTACCTCGCTTAAGCGATTACCTGCAACGTTTCTTAACCTCAGTTTTTCCTGTCTGATTAACACAAAAACTGGCAGAAATCAATGTTCATTCTTTTTTTAAATAACAATACTACGTCCCTTGACTGCAGGATAAATGGCGACTTTGCAAGTCGGCCGTGACCGAATGAGACTAGGGAAAACCATCCTCCAGTAGATAATGATTCATAGTAGATGATCTTACATGGAAAAAACTGAGAAGGGGGGTTACGAAGCGTTGCAGGTAATCGTCCAACTAGGGTAAGAGACAACTGACAATTAACTGAGGTAAACTTTCCGTTCTGACTAAGGAAAGTTTACCTCATTTTGGTGTACCCGTCTCGCGTTTACCCTGTTTACGCGATTACCTGCAACGTTTAGTAAGCTCAATTTTTTCTTTGTAGTTAACTCGAATACTGGCAGAAATTTTGATTTTTTTTCACTCATCTCAACTCAATCTGTAATAAAATGTCGCAGGTTTGAATGCAAAATTTGCGGAATCTTTCCCCAATGAATTTTCTCCCTCTTAGCATAAAATATTCAAAGATAGGAAAACAAAAACCAGAATGAAAATTAAAATTTAAACTGTGTCGAAAAGCAGTGAATTAGGAACCTAACAAAGGCATCATTGTTAAAATGCTTTTAACTAGGAAGATTAATTTTCCACGAAACCAGACGAATTTTAAACAAAATGTATGAACAATCAAATAAATAATCAAACTCATAACTAAAAAATATCAATTTTCAACCAAAAATAGCATAATTAAATTCTCAGATTAAAAAATTCATTTAAACTACATAACAACGAATTCTTAACAAAATAGTCTAATTTTTAATCAACGGACCTTGGATTCGAAATCAGCGATCCCAAAAACGTATATATGCATTTTTCTTGATTTTTGTTGATGGGTTTTTTCCAAAGAACACTGCATAGAAACGGTGAAGTTTTAATTTTTGTAAAGGGTGCTTGGGGTAAATAGGGGGGATGAGGGTGGTCCGTTTAATGTGGAATTGAATTCTTATTGTTAGTAGATACTTTAGGAATTTTTTCAAATTTTTCGGAGCCAAAAAGGTACGTTTTCAATCAGAAAAATGAATATTCTATCAAGAAAGACAAATTTGAAACAAAAATACGTGAACTTTCAAACAAAAAATATTATTTTTAAATAAAAAAGATAATTCTTTAACCAAAAATGGAAGAATTGAATTCTCAGTAAAATTAATTAATTAAGAACTCAAATAGAACAAATTATGAACAAAATAGTACACTTTTTAACATAAAGATGAATTTTCAACTAAGAAGATTAATTTTTTAAAAAATACATGAATTTTCAATCGAGTACTTAAATTTTCAACTCAAAAAGGTAAATTTTTAAACAAAAATATAAACGTTAAAGTTTTAGGTTAAAAAATTATTTTTCATTAAACAATCTAATTTTAAACAAAGAAGTTTATTTTTAATAAAGAAAATGAATTTTCAACTAGAATGATAAATTCTCTAAAAAAAATTTAATACATTTTCAACTGAATCGTATATTTTTCAACCAAAAAGATATATTTTTATCCCAGATGATTACTATATTTTCTACCAAAAAAGACGAATTTTTTCTACAGAATACATTAATTTTCAACTAGAAAGAATAAATTTTTGAACCAAAATAGAATAGTTAAATTGTCTATTCAAAAATTAACTTTCAGCAAAGAAAAACAAATTTTCAAGAAAATATTAAATTTTTAACAAATCAAAAAATGTATTTTTAAACTAAAATATTACTTTTCTCCTAATAAGTCAAATTCCCGACAAAATAATTAAATTTTCAATTGAATAGTTCAATTTTTAACTAAAAAATACATTTTTGAACAAAAATTTAATACTTATATTTTAAATTTTTTTTAAATTTAATATAATAATTTTGAATTAAACACTTCAATTTTCTAACCAAGAAGATTAATTTTCTACAAAATAATAAATTTTCAACCCAATAGTTTCATTTTCAATTTAAAAAAATACGAATTTCCAACTAATAGCTAATTTTCTACCAATAGAGCCAAATCTGGAAACAAATATATCAATTATCAACAAATATGTTGAATGTTGACAGAAGAGACAAACTTTATACAAAGCAGTTGAATTTTCACACCGAAAATGTGATTTTTTAATAAACAAAAACTTTTTCTCTAAAGTGGTTAACGTTTTACAATAACCGTCTAATTAATAACGAAATAGTTAGTACTTTCTAGCAAAAATACTAATTTCCTATCAAACAGTTAAACTTAGATCCGCAAATATGAATTTTCAGCTAACATTATAATTCTTAGAAAAAAATTTAATGTTTTAAAAAGTAGTTCAGATTTTACCCCAGTAACTAATTTTTCAACCAAAAAGCATTGATTAAAACTGAAACACGTAATGGTTGATATTTCAAACAAAAAAGTGATTAATTAAAAATAAAAGCAGTCGAATTCATCTAAAAAATACAAATTTTTTACAAAACCATTGAATGCTGCACCAAAAAAGGTTAAATTTTCTACTAATCAAAATTAATTATTCACAAAAAAACGAATTTTCAACCAATTAGGTCACTTTCCAATCAAATAGCTAAATTTTGAACTATAAAAAATCAATTCTTAACTAAAAATATCAATTTTCAAACATAATTGGAATCGTCACACTTTTAACTCGAAAAATAATAATTCTCAACCAAAAAAAAAAATTTTTTTTCAATATTTGAATTTTTAACCATAACTATAAATTTTTAATAAAAGAGTTCAACAATAAAATCCAAAAGATATTTTTTAAAAAGAAGATAAATAATTTTCTAAAAATGGAATAGTTAATTGTTAAACCAACGAGATGAATCTTGAACTAAACAAAAAAATTAATTTTTTAATTAAATACTTTAGGTTTCTACTAGACAAGCTGAATTTTTGTAAAATTATTAATTTTCAACTAAAAAAAAAAGAAGAAATTTTAACAAAATATTCAGCTATTCAGCTGTCTTTATTCTCGAAATAATATTATTACTTTTTACAATATTAATATTGCTTCTACTTTCATACCTTTTGTTGGTTCTGGAGCCGGAATTCATAAATTTTAATTTTTTATTGTTATACTGTTTAAATTAAGTAAATTGTACTTTCAAATCTAAAGGTTGCATATTGCAATTTGTGATAAAGCGTTCAAATTAATTTAGTTTTATTATGAAAATATCCTTGTTGAAAGTTTGAAATAAAAATGTATTTTAAATTCCAAAAAATTATATGCTAAGTGTAAACAAACAAAGCAATTTAGAAATTAAAAAGTTTAAAATAAAAAAATAATTTAAAAAGTGAAATTTATTTGATTTTCTATTATTTTGAAGTTTTTTATTATGAGACTTTTCTTTTACAATATCATTATTTCATTTAAGTCTTCAGATTTAATCTGTTTAAATAATAATATAATCCTCATCAAAAAATTTAAGATTTTTATAATATAATGTAAATATAAACATTCTTTAAGCAAAGTTCGATAGAAGTGAAATATTCTTCATTTGTAGTATTCAAAATTATAACATAGATTTTAACAATATTTTGATAATTATGTACAGTTTTTACTACAGTTTAATTTTTGAATTTTTTTTCTCTCACTGAAATAATATTTCATGATAACAGAAAAATTCAGCATATTTTAATGTTAAAAAGTAAAAACATAATTAGTTTAAAAACAATTTTTGAAGAGGCAACACATTTTTCGTACGATAAAGTACTGAAAAGAAATTTTATCAAATGTACATCGCTATAAAATATAAAAAATAAATTGTTTATTAAAATTTTTCCACTCTAATGTCTTTTTATCATTTTCGTTCTTACTACAGTGTAAATCTTGCTATCAAATGTTTATGGTAAAGATTTTGTTAAGAATTTTCGAATTATTATTTAACTGAAACAGAAAATTCATTACATTTTAACATTTTTTACATTAAAATATAAATAAATATAGAATATTTTTGAGAAATTCTTTTAAAGAATTTTGTATACAAAACAATTGAAAAAAATTTTCTGATCAAATGTACTTTTTTTAAACAATTTTTTAAAGAATTCTTTCACAACTTTTACCTTTTTTACTACGGTGTCAATGTTTTCTTCAAATGTACGTCATTATAAAATTTGTGTAAAGAATATTTTAGGAATTATTTAACTACAATGTTTTTCATAAGTTTGTATTTTGGCTATAGTGTAATTTTAAAGCAATTTCATTATGCAATAAATAATTTATAATTATAACAGAAAATTGAGTACATTTTAATTTTTTTCAATTCAAGAAAATTTACATGTGAAATTTTTATACAATTTGCCTATCCATATAACCAACGACGATCATTATAAAAAAACTAATTTTGAAAGAAGATTGATAATCCTAAACAGTTTCTTGTTATGGTATGTTAATATTTTTCGTTTTAAATAAATGTACAAAATATTGTATAATAATTCTGAAGTTGAGATGTCATTTTTCATCAATTATTAAAAATATTTTCTTCGGTTTTTCTTCTTGATCACACACACACACACACACACACACACACACACACATATTACTTAAATAATTAATATAAAATATAAAAATGTTGGTGTTAATATTATTTTTATAATTTAAAATAAGTTAATAGTTAAACCTATTTTGTTATAACATCAAACTAAGAATTTTTGCTTTTTTTAAAAATAATTTTAAGGAAAGTTGGAAGATCATCTTTTCACTTGCGATATTAAAAATTCATATTAAAAAAAAAAAGAAAAATATTTTGTTTTAGTTATTTTCATAAGAATCAGAAAAGGATGCCATAAAGAAAATTATATTTTATAGGGGATTTACCACTCTTATACAAGTTTAAGTTATGTTAGTTTTTATTTTTGGTTTATTCATATTCTGTATTTTTAATAAAAAATCATTAGATTTAAATGAAGATTTACTATGTTAAAACAATTTTTTCATATAAGATTCACAAATTTTGAACAATGGCAGGTCATGTTATTATTTTTCACTTGAAATTATTTATCCAAAACCAAAAAGTTTAATTTCAATTTTTTTGGATTATAAATTTTCTTTAAACTGTCACCTCGGATCATTAAATAGAATTTCTTTACGTTTTATACTATAAATCAGTACTTTTGCATAAAAATCATCTGATTTTAATAAAGATAATAAATTTGTAAACAATTTTAGGTTGTGTTCGCAGTTTTCACCGGAAATGAGTTATTTGAAAACCAAATAAAATACAAATTATATTCCATAGATAATTTACAATTGTTTCAAATATAAAATTATGTTAACGGTTTTCATTAAATATTATTTAATTTAAACAAACAAAAAATAATAATTAATAATTTACTAAAATTTAGAATTTACTATTTGGAACCTTTTTTTATGTTGGTGTTTTGAGTTTTTTTGTGTTTGTTTTATAACGGAAAGCGATACTTTAAATAAGAAATCTTTGGATTTAGAAGTAGATAACAAATTTTTAAACAGCTTTACAGTATGCTGTAATTTTGACCGGAAATCGGTTATTTGCAACAACAACAAAAGTTGAATAGAAGATTTACGATCTTAAACAATTTTTCGTTATATTTTAATGTTTTTCCTCCAAAAGTTCTTTTTTTTAAATAAAAAATCATTAGGTTTGAAAAAATATTTACAGTATTTAAAATTTTTCTACATATATTGTATAATAATTTTTAACTTAAGATTAATTGTGGGTCCGGATGCAATAAGGGCACATAAAATTTTTTCGTGCGAAAACGAAGTCCCTTGGAGGCTTTAGAAAAAATTTTCGAATTTTAATTTTCA
>NC_046658.1:180603472-180641251 GCF_010883055.1 Belonocnema kinseyi
TTTTGAAAATTAAAATTCGAAAATTTTTTCAAAAGCCTCCAGGGGACTTCGTTTTCGCACGAAAAAATTTTATGTGCCCTTATTGCATCCGGACCCACAATTACTTTTGCTTTAATTTTCTAATATTTCAGTTAATAGATATTTATGGAATACAAAACTTTGGTGTTAGTATTAATTTTATACGTTACGCTAAAAATTGCGTGCGGGAAAGATAAGAATCGCTCTCGTTTTTTATTTATAGTTTAAAAAAAATGTTTGCGTCATACCAAAATTAGAATTTTTTCCTTTTTTTTAAACATTTGTTAAACAAAGTCGAAAATACATCTTTATTTGTAGTATTTCAAAATTAAACAACAAAACTAATAAAACATAATAATTTATTTAAGAAAAAAAGCCCCTGTTCTCTCCGCACTTTAAAAAACCAGTCACCACCTTGGAGGTATTTTAGCACCGGAAGTACTAATGAGTCAGTTTCCTTTTTCCTTGGTCAGATCCTTTCTTAAGAATATTCCGATTCTCTGGCAAAACAATCAGTGGTCTTTCCAGCTCGAGACGAAATCCGCAATAAAGAACACCTGGCGACGACGACAAGACGACCGGACGACGTGCCACTTCGTCGTGCGAGGGTTCGCTTTCCTGGTAGACGCGTGTCCTGGCATCGTCACACCTGCTTAGGTAAAACCTCGTATATATGCGTCGCGACCTCCTCCTCCTGCCCCCACTTTTTTTCTTCGTTAATGCATCAGACTTCATGTGGGTCTTACGGGCCCTTATTGCCCATTGGAGAGTGTGAGGTCGTGAGGACTGGCTGAGAAGAGGGCTTAGGATTGCCGATACGAGAGGTGGATTGGCTTAAGGGCCATCTATAAATTTAAATAGAATCAGAATTTATTTTGAAATTATAAAGCTGCAGCAACTAAAAGAAAAAGGGAAAATCTTTCACTAGTATATGAAGGTACATTGGAATAAGTAAGAAATTCATAACTATTATCAACTTGTATGGTCGTGCGGTCTGCGAGTCCGCACATAGATACTTCCACTATATTTTGTTACTTTTTACTTGCATTTGTATATGAAATTTAAAGTTTTAAATACCTTGAAAAGAATTGAAACAAAAATATAAAATTTTGACGAACGAATGGACCTGCGGTCTGTGAGACCGCACGTCCATACTAAAAGGTTGAAACTTGTACGAAAATGTACAAAATTTAACGAAAAGATACATTTAAATACAAGAAGGTATTTTTTTGTGTTCTCGCAGGAAAAATTAAAGGAGAAAATAATAAAGTAAACGTTGGTACATTTTGACAATTTTTATAACATTTTAATAATTATTATTTTACGTTGTTGTAAAAACGTATAACGTGATACAGAAACGTACAGTAGTTTACTTTTTTAAAATGTTGTCTTTTCATGCCATAAAAACACTTTGAACTTCACGTAAATTATTGTGGCAACTTATAAATCTTCACAAAAAAGTACATGATTTAATAAAAGTTGAGTGAAATTGCCAATAATTTTAGTTATTATAATAAATCATAGAAAAAGAAAAAAAGAATAAAGCAAAAGGAATAAATAACCTATTATTTTTCGAAAAATTTCCTACGAAATCAAAACTCCAGTGTTTTTTTATAACAGTTTGTAATGCAATTTAGGCTCCTATTACTTTCAAAACAAGAAATGTTTGGAAAAATATACAAAATACGAAATCATTTTTACAGAAACCTACAGAAAAATACAATAAATTACAGCAAAAATTACCAGAAAGTAACACCTCAGTCTATTGTTCGGATGACTATTATGTTTATTCATATTGTTGTATTTTATCGGGGTTTTAATTATTTACAAGAATTCACAACAACAAAAAAACACGCAACTTCATGAATTAACAGGAATTGACCCATTTTGCAGCCAAAAGTGGATTTTTTCGACCCACGATTACAAACATTTAAAATTTTTACAATTAGATAAATTTAAATTAAGATATAGAAAATCCAGATATAGAAAAACCAGAAACTTAATACTAAAAATACTGGGAGAAAAAGGAAGGGGAGGAGGAGGAGGACGAGAAGGAGGAGTAGGAGGAGGAGAAGTAGGATTTACAAGATCAGTAGAAGGAGAAGCAGGGGGGATGAGAGAGAGGAGGGAAAGAAGGATTCAGAGAAACAGTAGAGGGAAGAGGAGAAGTAGAAAGAGGAGGAGGAGGTAATAGATTAACTTTCTTATGATTCTGTGACATGAGAAATCAGTATGCCTGTCCGATTTCAAATGAATTCAGCCTTAAATTAAAAATTATTTATTTCAATTTAATCCAAGAAAAGGATAGAAGGTAGAGGAAACACAAAAAAAAAGAATCGACAGGAATGTTAAGGTGTAAATGATCGCTATTATAAAAAGCTAGTGTATGTTTAAACTGTAAGGAAATGGAACAACTAAAAACTTACAGATAAAAATAAATTGCGCAAGGGGGGGAGGGGGGGTAGTGGGAAAATTGGGGGAGAGGAGAAGTAGGAGTAAGAGGAGCAGTAGAAGCAGATAGAGGTGAAGAATGGGAGGAGGAGAAGTAGGAGTAAGAGGGGCAGTAGAGGGAGAAGTGGAAGGAAGATGAGGAGGTAATAGGTAAGAGATTACTCAGAGGCACGTACAAAAAAAAAGAGAAAGAGCTGCAGTGAGAGTGTATGAGATGGAGCAAAGTAGGGGAAATGAAAGAAGAGGTGTAGGGGAAGTGTGAATAAATGAGAAAAAGAAAAGTAGGGAGGGAAAATAGGGGAAATTATGGAAAGTGAGAAGTGAGGAAGTAGCGTGAATGAATAAGGGAAGTTCTGGAGGGAGGAGGGGTCTAATCCGCTTTGTTATAACCTTTTACAAGGGTTAGGAAAGGGTGTGAAATTGGCAAAAACAGTATTACTTAATTCATGGATGGCCCCTTATTGCCCACCAGAAGGTGGCGAGGTGTGTGCGAGGACGGGTTGAGAGAAGGCTTAGGATCGACGCGCCATTCGTCGATACGAGAGGTGGATTAGCTTAGGAGAATTAGGACCGAAGTGTCTCCTTCTGGGATAATCTACGTTAGTAGATAGGAAAGCCGTTTCACGGTTTACGAGCGCATTTGAGCGTAAATCAAAATTAAGGAGAGGACGTGAGGTCCAGGGAATTAAGGGTTAAAGTGCCGCCGAGCTAATAATACGTCGATTGAGGATTAATTTCAAGATAATTGAGGTGTGGCTACGGGTACAGAAACTTTGATGCGAATAACCGCTAGAAAAGGGGCTATTTAAATCAAAATTGTATTTGTAATATTATGAAGCTGCAAAAGGGGCTGCTTGTCTCAAAATTGCATTTATAATATTATTTTGTTATTCCTCTTTAAAAAATTAGTGTTTATATCTTCTTAGGGGTCCATTTAGACATTTTTGGGCAAATTAAAATGTCGGCTTAAGCTATACGTATTAGGTCTGACTTAAGTACAGATGAACCACTTGATTTCTTTCATTGATACCAATAAATTTATTCAGAATAATTCACTTTAAGCTATTTTGTACGTCTTGGTTCTTTTTGGCTGAAAAATGTGCTATTTCTTTGAAAATATATTTTTTGTTAAGAATTGGGAAATTGTAGTTAACAATTTGTAACTTTTATTAATCACTTGTCATTTTTAGTTCGAAATTGAACTATTTGGCAAAAACTCTTGGTTGAAAATGAATTTTTTGTTGAGAATCATATTTTTGGGATAAAGTTTCAACTGTCTTGTAGAAAATTCGTCTTCCTGGCTTGGAAGTTCAACATTTTGGATCACATTTTTTTTCTTTTTCTACTGAATAACTCTTGGAAAAATCTTCCTTGATTGGAAATTTTCAACAAATTTGTTAAAAATTCTTTTTTTTTCTTGTAAAAAATGCAACTGTTTAGTACATAATTAATCTTTTCCGGTGAAGGATTCTTATGTTTGGTTAATAAAACTTAAGTTTGGAGATTCATAATTTTAGTTGAAAATTAATTTAATTGTTTAAAATTGTAACTACTTGAATGGAAAATCTTGTGTTTTATTTCATATTCATTTTTCGAAGTTTAAAATTTAAATATACAATTTTTTTCTCATTATTTACCATTCTGAGAACAAAATTGAACTGTTTTGTTGAAAATTCATGAGTTTGCTACAAAATTTTGTTGTGGTTGATGATTTAAATTTTTATCACATTCGATTTTTTTGGATGGAATTGAACTATTTTTTGTTTGAAATTAAAGTACTGTCTAGTTTAAATCTCAACTATTACATTTTTTGTTGTTAACTTTTCTTTTTTGGTTGAAAATACACCCTATTGATTGAAAATTTAACAATTTGGTAAAAAATTAATATTGTTTGTTGAAAATTCGTCTTTTTTGTTAAAGAAATAATCTTCTTGTTAAATAAATTATTTTTGGTTTGTAAAAATGCAACAGCTTGGTTGGCAATAAATCTGTTTCGGTTGAGGATTCAGCTATTGTCTAATTATGTTGAAATATTCGTCCTTGCATGGTTAAATTTAACTTGTATTGTTTGAAAATAAAAACATTTGTGAGTTAATATATTCATTATTACAATGTTCGTCGAAACGTTATTTTTTTTAAGTGGAACTACTATGTTCAAAATTAATTTTTTAAATGTAAATTAATCACCTGAATTTAAAATTCATTTAATTCCTTAAAACTTTAACTACTTTGTTGGAAAATCGTTCTTTTCATTGGAAATTTACTTTTCAAGCTGCAAAATTGAACTAATTTATTTTTGGTTAACAATTAACATTTTTGTTAAACATTTGTGTTTTTCACTAGAAAATTCAACTGTTCTGTTGAAAATTCGCATTTTAAGCTTGAATATTCAACATTCTAGAATTACATTTTTTCCTTTATTTATTTAAAAATCCACGGACAAATATTTCTTGGTTGAAAATTCAACTGTTTTGTTAAAAATAATCCCATTGAAAATTCTCCATTTCCGGATTAATTTAACCGTTTATCTTTGATATCAAAATGTTTTGTTTTATTATTAACTATTACAGCTTTTGTTGAAAATTCGTTTTTTCTTGTTTCGAAATTGAACTAGCTGATTGAAAGTTGAAATATTTTGTTAATTTATGTTTTTGTTTGAAGATTAATCATTTTAGTTTAAGATTAAATTTGTTTGTTGTTGATAATTAAACTATTTTGTATAAAAGTTTTTCTTCTCGTAGAAATTGTTTTTTCTTCGTTGAAAATTTAACATTAAAGGTTTTAAATAACTCAAGTTAACCAACGTAATCATTAAACAATTTATTATCATTTTTATCAATTATTTCTTTTTGAATAATGCTAAAAATATGCAGTTTTTATGAAATTTAATACTTTCAGCGATGTAGTAATTGATGCAATTTCACAAACATAATTGCTTAAATAAATTATTATTGTGTATTATTATCTATTTCAATAGTAATGCTAGTTAATTGTTATTTAGTAAGATAATAATTATTGAAAGTTAACAAGCAGAATATTTTGAACAATTTAGTATTGTTTATAACTATCTTCTCTTAGGGTAATGTTAAAAGGTTGCAGTTTTTCTAATTATTCCGTTTTCTTTGAGTTTTTAGTTTGGAAGATTTATTTTTAATACGACCCACATGTAGAAAATTTCAAAAAAATATTCCAAATATCTGTTTTATTTCAGAAAAAGATATTCACAAAAAAGAAGGAGATTATTTAAAAAATGATGTTCTCTGATTTTTATTTATTATTTGTTCTAAAAGGCCACATCACATTTACAAATTATCTAAACAAAAATACAGAGAGTTGGAAATTATTATAATTATTACCTTAGAAATTCGAAGTGGACACAAAGTTGAAAATGATAAAAAAACGCACCTATCTAGTATAACTATAGAGTTTAGATCATAGAAAAAGGTAGCAATCAACAATACAAATTTGTGTAAATAATAAGCGTTAATAAATTGTAATAATTACTACATCACTCTAAAAGTGAAAAGAGGGCAAAGAGTTAAATATTTCAGAAAAAACCGCAACTGCCTGGCATTATTTAAAGAGAATATTGTGAAAATTAATAATAAATTGTTTTAACAATTATGTTCCTTAATTAAAATTATTTATTAACTAACTATAATTGGAAAGTTGAAAATGATATTAAAAATTTGGAAATATCCGAGACTTTATAATCGTATTTTGAGAGACAATTGTTAATAACAATGGTTAATTGTCTAAACAATGTACTAAAACTTACAATTATCAGCAGAAACAAGTATTTAATGTTTTAAAAGCAACTTATATTAAAAAACTGAAAAAAATCTAATTAACGCCGAAAACTCGAAAACGCAATTTTTCACTTATGGGGTTTTCTTGGGGTCCTAATAAATAGACTTATGGGGGTGATATGTAAAAAGGAAAGAGTAAACAGTAAAGTAATTTGGATTTATTTGTTAATTGTGAAGAAAAACGCTAAGTTTCAAATTGATTTACCTTATATTGAAAATTCTGAATAAAATTTACAAACACGACTTTTTTATGGGAAATACGTGTTAAACGTTATAGGGGTTGCGGCACCTCTAAATCTCATTTTTGTAGATAAACTTTTTCTGTGGATTCAAACAAATCTGGGGGCGAAATGCATAAAAATTCAAGAAAAAAATTTTTCAATGTTTATTTGTACCATTTTTATGAGTACACTACATAAATAAAAAAATGCGTAATGCACCCAAAAAATAAAATAAGCTATGAGCTTCCTAGATATATCGAAACTTTTGTCCTGTGTTTCAGATATAAATTCTCCAAAACATACCTGAATTGAAATTAAATTCAACAAAGAATTTGGAACCAGAAATAATTTCAGTCACTTAAAAATTCCTTCCAGTTGATCCTCTTCGATTCACATTGACCCCCTTGACCCTAAAAACATCTCGGATTACCCACTTCGACTTAAAACTACCGAAAAAGAAGCATTTCGCCTCTCCTCTCTTATTACCCTGAATTATCCTTCGCAACAAAAGAGAAACCAAAGACTCGAGATTCCGGCTTCTTGCACTTCTTGGACCCTTCTTAAACCTTATTCGAAACCGGATCGTAATTTAAGGGCGTTGCAGGCAAGACGTGATCGAATTTTTTCTAGAAGGAACACACATAAACTATATACATGGAGGGTATGGAGAGCAGTCTGTAGATGGGGGTAGGTAGCGCGGCGGGGGTGTCCCGAAACGCCCTCCAGCGGCTACCGGGTCCCGGTTTCGAAAACTCGGTCCCACGCACCTGGGACTTCGCAGGAGCCTCAACTGGGCCCCTTTGTCATGGTAATTCCACTTCCCCCACTCACAGGCCCTTCAGCTCGCCTCTCACTCCCCTCACCCCAGAATCTGCCATCGCGCGAGCCGACCAGGTGTGCGGCCCTTCCACCGTGTTAAACTTTGGGCCTGTCAACTGATCGGCAGGGACCGGAGGAGGAACCTCTCCACAGCCACGAATCGAGAGCTCTGAGACAAAGAACCTTCCGAGGGAATTTTATGGGATCTGGTATCGCCCCAGACGTTTAGTTTAGTCCTTAGTGTTTTCGGTTTAATGACCTTTGCGGTTTAGATTCTGTTTCTCCGGGTGACGAATTGAATTTCGGGTCCTTTGTTGCTGGCTGATATTTTTAGATACGGTGGCTAAAAAGACGAGCGGAGGTCTTCTTCAATCTGGAAATGAAGATGAAGTCGATTTCCGAGTTGGAAAAAGTGGCAGTGAAATCTAAATAAAATTCTGAATATTGTCCCTCTGGAGTACGAACTTTTCTTAGGGGACGTACAAAAACTACCTTTCTAATTGCGGAGCGTTTTTCAACCCCCGTCTATCCTCGTTTACGAGCGTAATTTTGGACCCCCCTTTCCCTATAAAGTAGCGTAGCTCAACATTCAGTCGACTCGAAAAAAATTCTTTAAAATAAAATTAATGTAATTATAATATTGAATTCAATCTCAGGGTGGCTGTTGGACCTGAAAACCCGGGACTTCAACTTTGATTTTTCACCGTTTTTAAATAATTAGGGGACCATACTTAAATTACATAAGAGCGCAAGGGGGGGGGGGAGTCGAGACATTGTGTTGCGATTTGTTATCGTAGGGGGTCCTTCCCTAATTTACGTAATTTTTGCAAATCCGTTTTCGTAGAACGTTAAATTTTCGTTTAAAATTCATATATTGTTGCTAATAAGTCAACTGAAATCTTTTTGAATAAAGACTATTTTTTCTGTAAATTTTTCTGTTTGATTTGTAAATTCGTCGTTTTTAGTAGAAGTATTGCGTCTCACTTAGATACAAATTTTGTGTTGAAACGTCAACTGAAATCTTTTTGGATGAAAATTTAACTCTTTATTTGAAAATTTATTAAATCTTTAACCACCAAGAGGAATTTTTATTAAAATACATGAATCTTTTTCAAATAGTTAAATTTTCAACTTGTAAAGGTTAAATTTACAACTCAAAATGGAACAGTTAAATTTTCAGGTAAGAAAAATTAATTTTTAATAAATAAAAGGAATTTTCTACCCAAAACATAAATTTTCCACCCACAATATTAATGTTTTCCGAAAAAAGAGACAAATTTTGAACACAATATGTCGATTTTTAAAATAATTGTTGAATTTTTAATTCAGGAAAACGAATTTTCTGCAATAGAGTTAAATTTTTAACAAAAAAGTTAATTTTCAACCGAACATATTATAGTTATTATTTTATCCAAAAAAGAATTTCATTTGAAATATAAAAGAATTGAATTCAATCAAGTATATAAAATTCTTAGCAAAGTAGTTTAAACCCTACCTAAAAAGAATATTTGTCAAACAATCTTTATTTCTTAAATCAATTTTTAACATTTAAAATTTTTCAACATTGTTTTAGCATTTTTAACAAAAAAGGATCAATTTGCAACGAAGAATAATAATAATTTTCTAACCAGTAGGAAGAACTTAAATCAAAATATAATCAATTCTCAGCAAATAAATATTTAACTAAAGAAGATCGACTTAAAATTTTATATATAAATTTTTATCCATAAATAGGATAATTACGCTTTTAGTTAAAAAAATTAATTCTATACCAAAAAAATATCTAATTTTCAAAAATATATTTAATATATCTAAATACCATAAAGTTAATTTTACACCAAATATTTGAAGTTGGTACGAAACAGTTGTTTTTAAAAGTTCAACAAAATAATTAAGTTTTCAACCAAATAATGAAAGCTTCAACCAAAAAAGACGCATTTGTTGATTTCATATTTAGAAAAATCTCTTTCATAATTTCTCAAATAATTTTGGGGTGAAAAATTCCCAAAATCACTTAAAAACCAACCACTATCAAAAATGCCCAAAAAGTAAATAAAAACCCAAACGGCTCCAAAATTTGTAATATTAGGGTTATTTTTTATACTGAAAAGTTCTTATTAATAATTGCTCTGAAAATGCACGTGGTAAGAAACCCCACGGAACACCTAAAAACCACCCTGCATGATAAAATATTTTTCAATAATTAAGAAATCGTAAAAAAGCTTCAAGTTTATATATTTTCACTGATTTTATATTTTTTAAAATCTCTTGAATAATTTTTCGAAAATTAGTATGGGCGAAAAAATCTGAAAAAACACTGAAAACCCACCCTCTTTTAAAAATGACCAAAAAGTAAAAAAAAATAAAAGAAGTTGAAGTTTTTAAAATTTTTTTATACAAAAAAATTCTTATTCATAATTACTCTGAAAATAATGGTGGGAAGAAACCATAGAAACCCCTAAAAATCACCCCATACGATAAAACATTTTTCAATAACTAATAAATCGTAAAAGAAAGCTGCAAGTTTAGATATTTTCGCTGATGTTATATTCCGAAAAAATCTTTTTAATAATTCCTCGGATGACAGTGGGGGCGAAAACCCCGACAAAACACCTTAAAACCATCCTATATTGAAAATGACAAAAAGTTCAAAGGAGTAACTACAAGGCATCCAAGTTTGTAATTTTAAAGTGACATTTTAACATAAAAAATTCTATTTAAGAATTTATAATATTCTTTATATAATTCTTTATATAATGAAAAAGTTTTTTGAAAAAATGGAAAAAAATGAAAAAATTGACATTCTTTATATAATGAAAAAATCTCTTCAATAATACCCCGAATAATAGTGGAAATAGGAACTCCCAAAAATTCCTTGAAAAGGCCGATTATTGAAAATGACCAACATTTATTCTAAACGACCAAAAGGCATCAAATTTGGAAGAGTCCTAATATGGACAAAAAACTAATAAAAGTTGAAGTTTTTCTTTTAAATTGTTGCAAGTACTTATAGGATTTATATTTTAGAAAATCTCTCTAGCAATCACCCCTGGTGGAGAGCATCACGGCGTCATCGTACTTTGTAATATTATTTTTTGATATTGCAAAATCTTCTTAGAAAATTTTATTTAGGGTCTAAATTTCCTTATGGTATCCTGGTAATATTGATATTTACTATGAGTATCAATAAGTGCTAAATAATTCTCTCTTAATCATTTTCAGTAATTAATCTGTCGGATTGAATTAGAGCACATAAATTTATTTCGCCGGGAGTGGGAAGATCCCTGGATTCTTTTAAAATCATTTTTAATTCTAATTTTTAAAGACTATATTTAGATGCAGAATTCCATTGCGCATCTTTTTCCTCTCTGGTAAAAAGTCTTAGCTTCCTTAGTTTTCTAATTAAACCCAAAAAAGTGGTTTTTTAAAAATCAATTTTAATCCGTTTTTTACTTCAACTCGTGCTGAGTCAGTCAGTTTTTAGAATAAAAACATTTTTTTTGGGAATGTGGTTCGAAATGTCTTTCGACTGATAGAGCAAAATTCATTTAAAAATTTATTTTAAAAAAAATGTTGTAAATTTTTTTCTGATGCGTAGCGTTTATCGGACTTCTCTAACTTCCAGTGTTTTGTTTGTCGTGCGAATTCTGAGCAACAAAAGACTTTTAGCGACAAAGTTGTTAACAACAGTACAAGAAAATTTTCTGGAAAATTTTAGCCCAATCGAATTCATATTCAAGAAATTATTAACGTCTCAATTCGACATCGGCTTGGCGACTAGCGCGCGAGCTGTAGTGAGTTTCACATCCGATTCGCAATACAGTTCCCCGGCACAAAAAATAAAAACTAATCAAGTTATCAGTTAATATCAAACTATAATTCATAAATAAATAATAGCGCATAATTTAAAATAATCTATTCATTTAATGTTATGTACAATAAAGTGATTCTATTTTTAAGACAAACTGTAAAAAAGTAAAACAAAACATAAACATCTAATAGTTAAGATTCAACGGAATCTTAATTCCGTGAATTTTTCAATGTTATAAATTCGTGGAATTGAAAAATGTGAAAGATCGAGAAAGTACATTTGTTTTTCATTCCTGTTGTAATAGAGCGTTAGTATTTCTTGGAATAGTATTAAAATTTTTTGACATAATATCAAATTAATTAATTAGTTTACATTATGCACTATTATTTATTTATGCATAATGTTTTGATACTATATGATTACTTGATTAGTTTTTATTTTTGGCGCCGGTGAACTGTAGTATAAATCGGATCTGCGATTATCGCTACAGACCGCGTGTGAGTCACCTAGCCGCTATCAACTTGAGTCGTTAATAATGTATTGAATATAAAATTAATTAGGCTAATATTTTCCAGAAAATTTCTTTATACTGTTGTTAAAACCTTTCTCGCAGGAAATTTGTTGTTGCTAAAAATTAGCTCGATAAACGAAATGCCAGAAGCACCACGTATCAGAAAAAAATTAAACATTTTTTTTTAATAAATTTTTGAATTCCTTTTGCTGTCTCAGTCGAAGGATATTTCGAACTACATTTCCTAGAAATTTTATTGAATAGTCCAAAAAATTGACTCACTGATGCACAATGTAATTCTACATCTAGATACAGTCTATAAAGTATAAAAGTCGACAATGTTTTTGACAGCTTTCAGGGGCCTTTTCACTCCCGTCGAAATAAGTTTATGTGTCCTTATTCGTTCTGGCAGCTCAATTGTCAGTGGCAACTGTTATTACTACGATTACAATCATTATCTCCAACCTCATCTTGACTTGAACGACCATTACCTCACCAATCACTTCACCTAAAATCCTCCTAGCTCCAGCCTTCCATCAAAAGGTATATAAATTCCTCGTTCATTCAACCCTTTCAAAGCTCTCATTGTGACAAATTAGCTGAAGGGTTCGTTTTGCCTTCTTTCGATGTGCCCAGGTTCCTTAGCACCAAAAAGGGTGAATAATTGTAACGAGCCCCGATTACAACGCCCAGGAACATGGGCGATAAGAATTCAAATGCCTCCAACAAACGGAAGATCTAACGACACGACAGTGGTGAAATTCAAGAAATAAAGGGCGATAAGTTAGCATCTTTTCTCATCCAATTTGGCCCGATTGTCTCGATCGACTCGAGTGACAAATCGCAGTTCCTTTTCCGGGACAGAGAACAAGGAAGGAATTTCAAGAGAGTGAAAAATGGGGCAAGGATCTATCTGGTGGAGTAGATCTTGAGGTTTTTGTGCATCCAGAAGTCGAATGATTGAGTAAAAACAGGGAAAAGGAAAAAGGGGTTTATGTATCTATATTGTGGCGAGTGGCTTCGATCAAGGGGACTGACAGTTGTTGACAGATCGACGCACCGGAAATTCATGCCTACGTTCCAACGGTTCTACGTCGAGACGTGCCATCCTCTACTTTTACTATTCGCTGCAACCCCGCACTCCCCAACCTGCAACCTCGCACTCACCAGTCTGCAACCCCGCACTCACCAACCATCCACCCTCAACAGGTTGCGCATTCCTCTTGCTGATAACGTCTTACAGAAATATATACAAGTTTTAGCTTCATGAATGAAATACAATTTGAGAAAGCGTTTTGTTTTAGAAAATTGTTTAAATTTTTCCAACTTCAAGTTCAAAACGTCTTCTTTCTTTAGAAGTTAAAAAATGACTTACCGAAGAATGCCCTGGGTAGAACGGGTCATCCACAATTACTTAAGGTTTTTTTTGAAATATTCAACCCCCATTTACTGTAAAATTGCCCCTACCCCCAATGATAAGAGTATACTAAAATTTTATATACTTAGGAAACGAATATACCTAAAAATTGCAACGTTTTTTTTTTATAAAATCCAGCCGAGGCAGTTTAACTGGTTTTTCTAGAGAATGACTCAATTCTCTTAAATAAATAAATTTCAGATGCTAATAAAAATTTGATTTCTAATATAAAATGTCTTAATAACGGGAAAATCTCAAAAATAATTTATAATTCTTTGATTTTTAATTTTACAATTGTTTGCCTTAAAAATCATCTTGTGATGACAGTTTTGTTAAAAAGTTATATTATTGTTAAAAATTTGTCTCTTTTGGTTGCAAATTTAAATATTTTATTGAAAAATCGAAATATTTAGTCGGAACAAATTACATTTTTTGATACAAATGCAACTGTTCGTTTAAAAATGATTCTGTTTTGGTTGATTCAACTACGTTGTTGAGTTTTTTTAAAACTCAACTCTTTTGGGATTTAAATTAAAATATTTTTTGTTTTAATAACAGCAACTTAATTTTTCTTTGACAATTTATCCTTTTTGGTTAAAAATTTAACAACGTACTTAGCTAAAAGATGAACTTTTTTCTTAAAAATCATCTTTTCATTTATAAATCTGTTTTTTCAATTAAAAATTGAACTATTCCGTCGAAAGTTCGTTTGAAAATTTGATTATTTTATTAAAAATATCTTTTTTACTAAAAAGTAATTTTTTAACCGGAAATTGAACAATAATAATTTCTGTTAAAAAATGGTGTTTTTTAAGTGAAAATTTCACTATTTGCTTAAAAATGTTTGTTTTTTGTAGAAAATTGGTAATTTGGCAGAAAAGTATTCTTTTTTGTTGAAAATTATTCTTTATGGTTTTTAATGCAACTATTTGATTAAGAATTATTTTTTTAATTTGAATGTAGGATTTGTTGAAAATTTCTTTTTATAATTCTAAATTAATTCATTCAACTCAAAATGTAATTATTTATTTTGTAGTATAACACCTTTTGTTTCTAAAATTCAACAAGTTGGTTGAAAATTTATGTAATTTGTTAATAATTTGACTTTTTGGTAGAATATTAATCTGTTTTTTTGAATATTTATATGTTTGCTAAAAATTAATATTTTGGGTTGAAAATATAATTTTTTAATTGAAAATTAGTTGTTTTTTTTAATTGAAAAGTAATTGTTTAAAGTGGAAATTGAATTATTCAAATTTCTGTTTTAAAATTTTAGGTTTTTTATTTAAAAATTTTCACTATTTGCTTAAAAATTTATGTCTTTGGTTAAAAATATGCTTATCATCAATTTTATCATCATTTTAATTAAATATTGATTTCTGAGTTTAAAATTAAACTATTTTTGTTTGAAAATGCTTCCTTTTTAGTTCAAACTTAATTTTGTTGAAGATTGATCTTTTTTAGTAAAAAATATCACTATTTGGATAAAATTTGTGTATTTAATTTATAATTAATTTTGTTTTTCTTAAAGATTCGTCATTTTAGTTATGAATTTAAGTATTGTATTGAAAATTAGTGTAGTTTGAGAAAAATATATTTTTTGTTGGAAAAGCAATATTTACAGTAAAAGATTAGGTTTTTGGTTAAAAATTTTACTCATTTGTCCAAAATTCATTTTCTGTTACTGAAAATTAATTTTTTTACTCGAATATAAATTATTCAGTTTTTTGTGAGAAATTCATTGTTTTTAATTAAAAATTTAACTATTTGGTGATAAATTAATGTGTGTTGTTTAAAATTTAATCACTTTTTTCCAAAATTCAACTATTTGGTGTAAAAGTAATTTCTTGGTTCGATGTTCAGTTTATTCTTCTAAGCGAAAATATAACTGTTCCATTTCTCTCAAAAACTGATTTTTTTTTAGTTGAAATTTCATTTATTTTGTCAAAACCACGTCTTTTTCTAGTTCAAACCTCATTTTTGTTAAAAATTTATATTTTTAGATTAAAAATTTAACTATCTTGTGCAAACTTTCTTTTATGTTTAGTTGAGAATTTTGTTAAAAGTGTAACTATTTTAATTGTGCTTGAAAATTGATATTTTTATTTAAGATATGATCTTTTTTAGTTGAAAATTTATTGACTGAAAAGTATTTGTTGTTTCAAAATATGTACACATCTCTTCCGTTTAAAATTCCTCTTTCTGGTTAATTATGCAAATAGTTTGTTGAAAATTTTTATATTTGGTTTAATTCAACTAATTTTAAAATCAAAATAAAAATTTATTTTTATTGAGATATCAAGTATTTTGTTCAAAATTCTTCTTTTTTGGTAGAAAGTTAATCCTTTTGGCTTAAAATTCATCTCTTTGGTTAAAAATTGAACTATTTCCTTAAAGAAATTTATTTTTCCATTTAATTCAACTCTTTTTAAAAAAAATTACATTATGTTTAGGTGAAAATTCTAACTATTACACTTTTTGTTGAGAAATATTTTTTAGTTTATGATTTATCGCTGTTCTCGAAAGTTAACTACTTGGTTAATAATACGTTTCTTATTTAAGATTTACCCCCCCCCACACACAAGTAACAGTAATTATCCCCCCCCCCCCTAACGCATATCATTTACTCTAATTTGTAGATGATCCCGAGGCTAATGTCACATAAGAAATTCGGTAACCTGGGAGCTTTGGTGACTATTTTTGCAGACTGGGACCCTCTCCTGCAATTATTCCGTGTAATTAAGTCTAGGGAACTTTCCTCAGTGCTTTCAGGTCGCCCGGCGAGCAAAGTGCGAGCCGAAGAAAGAAGCCGGTGAAAGAAGACCGGTGAGGTAGCTGGTGGCAGGCGGAAGGCGGAAGGCGGAAGGCGGAAGGTAGTAGAAGGTGACGGGGGCGGAGGCTGCTTGGCAATCTAGGAGGGAGGCGAAGCAAGGAAGTGGAGGCAGTAATTAAGAGAGTTAGTTGCCGGTCTCCCAATTAGGAGCCAGTAGGAGCCAACCCTGCAACCGCGACGTCTGTCGTCTCTGCCCTGAAGGAACTCCACCTAAAGATCCGTTTCCACGTTCTATCTTCAGCTACCAGAACCGTATCCAAGATTTTGTCTCATTAGGGATGATAAAATGTCTCATCTCGTGTCCTCTCGTCTTTCTAATGAGGACCTTTTCCATAATTTAGAGGACGACATGCAAGAAAACCGCACTTTCGAACCATATACTTACCTATTCTACTTGCTTTCCACTGTTGGATAGTAACTCGTTACTTCATTCAGGAAAATAAATTTTAACAAACAAAAACTATTTTTTGTTTTGGATATACATGAAAATTGTGTCGAATCAAACAAATTTTGGTTCATTTAACCAAATATTTGATGGAACCATCAATATTTTTTTGATTGAAACTACCATAAAATCTATCTACTATACAATTTAGTTAAAACAAGCAAAAATGTAGTTGGGTCGACTAAATAGTTGGTTTTGAATTAATTTAATTGTAATATAACTTAGTTACTATTGTAACTTGTTAAAACTGTAACTTGTTAAAACTGTAACTTGTTACTTTAAGTCATTCCTTTTTTCCTTAATTTAAATTTTTTAAATTTTTATTTCTTGAATTCCTTAAATCCTGTGAATTCCTTTGAATCACTGACTTCCTTGAATTCTGCGAGTTTGATGAATTATTGGGTTTCTATGCATTTATTTAATTGTGTCGATTCTGTGAATTACTATAATTTTCTGAATTCCTTGAATTCTCTAAATTCCTTGAATTCCCTAAATTCCTTGAATTATCTGAATTCCTTGAATTCTCTAAATTCCTTGAATTCTCGGAATTCTTGAAGTTCTCGGAATTCCTGGAATGCTGCGAATTCCTTGAATCCTGCGAATACCTTAAATTCTCTGAATCCCTGGAATTCTCTGAATTTCTTTAATTCCCTGAACCCTTCTGAATTCCTTGAATTCTATGAATACCTGAATTCTATGAATTCCTTAAATTCTGTAAAATACCTGAATTTTGTGAATTTTACGAATTATTGGGATTCTAAAAATAACTTCAATTCTCCGAATTTTGTTAATTCTGCGAATTTCTTGAATGATGTTAATGTAATGAATTAGTGGGATTCTATGAATTACTTGAATGCTAAAACTCCCTTAAATTATACAAAATCCTTGAATTCTACAAAAACCTTGAATTCTGTGCAGTTCTTAATTCTCTGAATTCTTTGAATCTTTTAAACTCTTTGAATTTTCTGAATTCTGGAAATTATTTAAATTCCGTAAATTCGATGCATTCTGTGATTAATCTGAATTCTATAATTCTATAATCTAATTTCTTGAATTCTGGAAATTTTATGAATTACTGGAATTCTTTAAATTCTTCGAATTCTCGGAAAATCTTAAATTTTTTGAATTCTTAGAATTCTGTGAATTCTCTGATATCTCTGCATTCCCTTAATTTTGTGCATTCTTTAAATTCTGGAAATTTTCGGAATTCTGTACTCTCTCTTAATTCTTGTGATTTTCGGAATTTTCTAAATTCTTGGAATTCTCTGAATTCTTCGAATAATTTGAATTTTCCATATGCTAACAATTCAGAGAAACAAGTGACCATTTAAAAACAGGTTGTTTAACCTGGATCTGGTTTTATTTAGTCTGCCTAGTCTGCAATATCTGATCTGCCCCACGATGGGCGCTCATTAGCTGTTCCAGTCCGAAAAAGTTCAAAGTTCAATCAGAAAATGTTTCCTTGACATATTTCGAAAAAGTTACAGGGTGTCTTAAAAGATTTAAATAAAAAATGCACACTAATAAAACAAGAATTTATCTTATTACCTTGACAACCTGTCTGGCCCAGGTTTGGCGCTGATTCGCTAAATACACAAAAGACCAACCAGTAACCAGGCAATCTGGCCTGGGCCAGGCCAGCGCCAAAAAATGTATCCAGAGTTGAAAAGTCAATCAGTTTGTACCAACAATGATGCTTCTGTCCTTACGTCCATCCCACTTTTTTCCAAGGAGAGGAAGTAAGGAAAAATGACAAGAAATGAAGTAGGGGAAATAAAGGAAGTAGAAGTAGGGAAAGTGAAGGGAAATTAAGGGCGAGAAAATAGGTGAATAAGGAGAAGTTAGAAAAGGAGACGTAATTGAAGGAGGAGAAATTTAGTATACGGCAGTAGTGGAAATTATGGGAGAGGGGAAACAAGGAGAAATGAGAGGTAATGAAGGGGGTGTCGAGGGGGAGTAGCGGGAAATAAGATATGGGAAAGTGAGGGGAACTAACTAGAAATGAGATTAGGTTAAGTGAAAAGAAATTAGGGAGGAAAAGTAGGGAAAGTGAGTGTGAAAAAGAGAAAGCAGGGGCAATAATAAGGAACTAGAATAGCAAGGACCGGGAAGTAGGGAGGAGATTGGGGATGGGGAGTAGTTGTAGTTTTGTGTTAGCTGGAGAAGCTTGAGTGGGGGAAGTAGTTTTAGAAGAAGTTGATGAAAAGGGGAGTGTAAAGTAAAGTGATGGGAGGGGAAATAGGAAAATGTAGAGAAGGTAGGGGAGGAAATTTTTCGGAGTGGGAAGTTTGAATGATTTGTTAACATGTCAATAGACGACCTTTTTGAGATGCAAGATTTCTACTACGATTAATTTTTTAGATAGGATAAACAGTTTATATTTATTAACCAAGAGCCTTAGCCTTCTTTTATAAAGTATTTTGACATGAGAAAATTCGTTTAAAAATCGAAACATAGTATTTACTTCACCCAATCTGAAACGTTGATAGCAGCGTCTAACCATTTGCAAGTACTTGTGCAATACGTCATCCACTAGAAAGTTTCAAGTAGTTTGGTAAACACGTGGCGGGGTAACGTCGTGAGGTTTGGCCTCTCGACCAATCGCAATTATCCCTAAACACTGAGCTGAGACTACATCTGTTCCCCTATTCTCCATGGCTTTAGCCCTACAGGCCTATACCTATATCCTATACCTATAGGACCAATGTTGCGACGCGCACCAACAAATACAGTTACAAATGCACCCACACTGATGCAATTACAAATGCACTCACACGGATACATTAACCAACACACATTGACACATACAGAGACGAGCCAGCTAGGGCGACGCGAACTTTGTCGAGTACCATGAGCGGGTACCAAGTCTGGTTCGGATTCGCTGCTGCGGTTAATCCGAGTTTCGGGAACAAGTTACCCACTTCTACCAAAGAAAAATGGTCTCGATTCTCGAACGTCGTTACCGGGATTTAACTTGGAAACTTCACGCTGTTACTTGCCTCACTAGTTCACTGATGAATTATATACTTACAAACTAGACTCTTCAGGCAACTGTCAAGAGTTCTGGATTCTTTGTTATTTATTATTGCTAAAATTTATTAGAAAATTTGTAAGGTTTTAGAGAAAAATGAATCTATAGGTGTATACTGTAAATTGGAATCAGTCAAAAGTGCCTAATAGGAAGACATTTTTTACTGATTTAAATGATACGGATTCGAAGACTGATGAATCAGTGGAAAGTGACTTTTCGGATCAGACAATTTGACTGCAATGATGAATTGTCAAACAAAATAATTAATTTTTATACACGACAGTTAAACTTTCAAGCAATTAGATGCATTTTCAAATAAAACAAAAATAATTTTTTAAGTAAAAAATAAACGAATGCGCTACAAAATATTTGAGTTTTCAAAGAAATATAATTTTTTAGCTAAAAATGACGAATCTTCAATAACAAACAAATTAATTTTTAACCATGCAATTGCATTTTCAGCGACAAAGGTTAATTTTTTACCAAAAAGTTAAATTTTATACTACGCAACATTAATTTCAACAATAAAAAATTAATTTTTAACAAAAAATGAATTATTTACTAAAAGAATTCATTTTTAAAGAGGCAGGTCAACTTTCAATCATCTAGTTGACTTTTTGAACAAAACAAAAGTTAATATTTTACCGAGAATATTAATTTTCAACCAAAAAGGAATGAATCATTGAATCAATAACCAAAATATAGAATTTTTATCAAAAATAGTTCAAATTTAAAACAATTAGTTGAATTTTTAAACACAATAAAAATAAGTATTTCATTAAAAGATTAATTTTCTACTAATTAAAACGACTTTTCAACAAAAAAAGGAATAGTGCAATTTAAAATTAAAAAATTTTATTTTCAGTAAAAGAAACGGAGTAGTTGAATTTTCAAATAAAAAAGAAAGGATTTTTCACCAAGAAGATTAATTTTCTACGAGAAAGACGACGTTTTAACAAAAAAGTTATATTTTTTAAGTACAAAAGATTAATTTAACAAAAAAAGAAAGAATTTCAACCATATGGGTACATTTTTGACTCAAAAGATGAATGTTAAAATAAAATTAATGGTCTGATAATTGATGAACTAATCAAAATAATAAATCTTTAACAAAAATAGTAATTCTTAACAAAGTAGTTTCAACATTCAAGCATTAGATGAATTTTCAAACTCAATAAAAATGAATACCATTTCATGAAAAAGAATAATGTACTACCAATGAAGACGTTTTTTCAATAAAACACCTTAGTTTAAAAAAAGTATAATTAAATTTTCAATTTATTTAATTTAAAATTATGAATCTTTAACAAACAAAAATTAATTTTTAACCAAAAAAGTTCACCTTTAAACAAGCAACAGATTTTTAATAAAAAAGGTCACTTCTGAAAAACAAATTTAATAATTTATTTTTCAACCAAAAAATATTTTTATTTGAAATAAAAACCGTTAAAATCAAAGAAAGAAATCATTTTTAAACCATGAAGATTAAGGCTCTACAAATAAGGATGAATGATCAAAAATTTCATTTCTAACTAGGAAATACAAATTTTTAAGGAAAAATGGGGTAGTGAAATTTTCAGTTAAAAAAATAATTTTAGTAATAAACACAACGCACTTTTGAGCGAATAGTTAAATTTGCATTCATGAAGATCAATTTTTCCGTAAAATTATTAATTATACAAAAAATATGAATTTTTAACTGAAATGAAGAATCTTTAACTTAAAAGATGAATTTTCATATAATAAAAATTGAAACCCTCCAGATTTTTGGGCTTTTTTGATGTTTTGAAATCCGCAAAAAAGTTTTAGTGAAACAACCCTGAACTGCCAAAATCAACCCCATTAAAAAAAATTAACCCCTTTGTGACACGCAGATATGAAATTGTCAAAAATTAACCTTTTTGTGAATTTTACAGTGTGAAGTGAGTCTCTGATTTTTGCACTCTTTACAAATAGCCACTTCGATTTCTGGGCTTCAACTCTCAACGTCAAAAATCAACCCCTCTCTATCACGTAGAAGTGACTTTGGCAACAAATAATCTTTTTGAAAATATTACACTGTCAATAGAGTCTCTGATTTTTGGGCTCCTCGAAAATAACCTATACCATTCTTGGGCTCCAACCCTTAATATAAAAAAATCCCTTTTTAAGGGTTGGAGCCCGAAAATCGGAGTGGGTGTTTTCGAGGAGCCCAAAAACCAGAGACTATATTTACACTGTAAAACTGTCAAAAATATTATTTTTTGACAATCTCTTATCTGGCTGTTACAAAGGGGTTAATTTTCGACGTTATGGAATGTAGCCCCAAAATCAAAGTAAATTTTGTCGAGGGGCCCAAAAATCAGAGACTCTATTTACACTTTTAAATTCTCAAAAAGATTTTTTTTTGAAAAATTCATATTTGCGTGTTACAAAGGGGTTAGTTTTTGACATTCAGGGTTGGAGCCCCAAAATATGCCGTGATTAAATCAATAAAAAATTCTCATTTTTCAGGGGGGTAAATTTTGGAAGCTAAAGGATGTTTTGGGAAATTTTTTTTTGGAGTTCAAGAGCGCAAAAAAGCTCAAAATTTTGGTTGAACTGAATTTTTACTATTTAATGATTTTAAGAAGTGGAGGTGCTAGGTTAATGTAAGCTAACAAAGGAAGCACGAAAATAGATTTTTTGAAAAAGTAAAAGAGCCCACAAATTCTAATTGGTGCCAAAAAAAAACCAAAAAAGTCCAAAATTCTGAGATATGAAAAATCACAAAATTCGATTGTGAAGGTGCTTAGCTCAATGGACCTCAAATAGATTGTACCTTGGCGATTAACTAAGCAATAAATTAAACAGTATAAACAATAACGTAATTTCCATTCTTCTCCTAGAATCAATCTTTATGAATTACAGTTACAAAAGCCTTTCAGCCCGGAATAATGACATCATCAATTAAATTTACAGCTCACATAACTAGTAACCATCATTACCATAATTACCACTATATTAATTACCCTGTAATTTGATGAGCCAGCGTCCATCATTACTATTCAGAATTTCTACAATACGAGACACAAATTGGCTCTGGAAACTCAAACCTCAAACAAAGCGTTCAAAGTCTCATTTTACAGCTGAGAGAAGATTCGAGTAAACACTTCCGGAAGCGGAATTTGGAACAGCTTCTTCCTGGCTCCTTCGAAAGTAATGTTCCGTTTCTTCGCAGTAGCAGCAGCAGCAGCCAATCGTCTCGTTCCATTTAGCGATGCGTCTCGAAGTTTCAACCGGAAGTAATGTTATGCGCGGAGGAGAGTAAAAACCTAGGGTAGGTCGGCAGGAGAAATGAGGATGAAAGGGGTGGAAAGGGGGCTGAAAAGCGGGGGTGGACTTCACTGACTACAGGGTAACGTGGAAGCCGCGAGCGGATGGCGTAACCGAAATTACTTAGTCTGGCTTTCAGGGGCAACCGAGGAGAAAGGACTTGTTGCGCGGCTAAGCTGCGGCTGCGGTTAAAATATCGGAAATTTAAGCATCGCCTAGAATTTACATACTTTCTTTCCCAAGCCAAACCGCCCGTCCCGCAGTGGGAAGAAAGATTACTTGTTTGGTTCATAATAACGCACCAGTTGACAAACCTTCAACGATTCGTATGCAAAAAACTTGAAAAAAAGCTGATAAAATTTCCAAAATCTTTGCCAAAACCGTTTTTCTATTTAGTTTAAAATTTTTTTTACATAAACAAATATGGTAACAAATTATCTATTTTTAGGGTTTCGTATCTCTAGGCGTTTCAGTCGGGTCTCCATTCGCCCGCCCATTCATCGTACTTTTTCCCCGGGAGGGGAAGTAGGCAAAGTGAGGGCATGTGAAGTAGGGGAAATGAGTGGAAATGATAGGGGAGTACCGGGATTGAGGTTAGGCGATTGAAATGAGGAGAAGGGGAAGTGAGGGCAAATAAGAGGGAGAATTGTTGAGGAAATGAGGTAAAATGAAGAGGAGATAGATTAACTAATGGCAGGTGTAGTAAGAAAAACAAGAGGACTGGGTAGGGGAAATTTGAGGGAGTAATCGGGGGAAATGATTGCAGGAGTTAGCGGAAATGAGAGAAAGTAAAAGGAAAATAGGGGAAGCGAGGATTTTCGAGAGAAAATAAGGGAGAGTAGAATCAGTGTGATGAATAATAACGAGTAAGGAAAGTGAAGCGGAATAATACGAAATAAGAGAATAGGTTGTTAAAGAAGTGAGATAAAAAGAGGAGATGTGAAGTAATGAAATGATGGGAAATTAAGAGAGGCATTGTAGGGGGAAATCATAGGAGAGTAGGCGAAGTTAGGTTAAATCAGGGGAAATTAAGACGTATTGGAAATAAGGGGAGTATGGGAAGGAAAGTATGAGCAGTCAGTGGGTATGAGGGGTTGAGGGAAATTATGGAAAAGGAAGTGAAAGTTAATTTAAAGGTTTAATTAGGGGAAGTAAAGAGGTAGATGAGTATGGAAGTAATTGTAAATGATAGGTGAATAGTAAAAGTGAGGTGTAGAAAGGTACGGAAAGTGAGGGCAAATGATCGGCGAGTAGGGAAAGTGAGGGGGAGGAAAGTATGTGGAGTGTGGGCATGTAACGGAATAGTTAGCAAGAGAAAGTAAGAGGATCGGAATAGAGGAATAAGAGGATGGTGGTAGAGAAAGTGAGAGGCAAGAAGAAAAGAGAAAGTGTGGTACGTGAGAGAAAAGAAAAGAAAAGGAATTAATGGGTGTAAGGGTTCAGTGAGTATGGAGAATAAGAGGGGAAATAAAGGATATGCGGAGAAATTATAGGGGAAGTTGACATTGAGGATTTGAGGTAAAATGGGGGATGTGTAAGTAGAGGGAATAAAAGGGAATGAGAGAAGGAGTAGTTAAAGATGTTATGGTAAATTAGGGGAGGGTGCTAGAGTATGTGAAGAAAGATGTAGGGAAAGTTAGGAAACGGGATAGGGGAAATAGGGGATAGAAAATGAAGACGAGATTGGAGAGGGCAGAGGCATTAAGAAAGAAAAAACAGAGAAACATTTTTTTAAAAATCACAAAAAAAGTTTATTTTTAAGCAGAAAGTTGAATGGTGAAACAATTCATTGAATATTTAACGAAATAGTTAAATTTCCAATTTAAAAAATTCATTTTAAATGAAGAAAAACAAGCAAAGAATTTGGATCAGAGCAGTTAAATTTTCCATAAAAGATGAATTTTCAATCTAAAAAGAAGAATTTTATGTTCAAATGATTGTTTAACGTACAAAATAGCTCAGTTTTTATCCATTTGTTGAATTTGAAACCCAAAAAACATAAATTTTCAACAAAAAAGGTAATAGTTAATATTTCAACAAATAAAATCTGTAATAAAACGGAAAAAACGGTTGGATTTAACCAACAACATCTCTATAAGAAAATATCGATTTAAAGCAAAAAATGTAATAAGTACATTTTCAGATAAAAAATTAATTTGCAATAGAAAAAAAAACTTTTAACCAGAGAAATTAATTTTTAACCAAAAGGATAATCTTGCAATAACAAGGATTCATTTTCTACCAAACAGATTAAATTTTAATAAAATACATTAAGGTTCAACTAAATATTTTATTTTTTCAAATTATTTTCAACCAAAAAGTTAATTTTTTAAATGAAAAATATAAATTTTCGATCGAAAAAGAAGCACCAATTTTGAAAAAATTAGTTCAAATGTCAACGAATATGGATTTTTACCAAAAAAGCTGATATTCAAAAACAAAACTAGTTAACTTTTAATTACACAGTTGCACTTTTAAACAAATATGATATAATTTCGACAAAAAGAGATGAATTTTAAAATAAAAATAACAAATGTCTGATAAAATGCTTGAATTTTTTCCACAACAAAATTTTGATATCAGAAACAAAAAAATTTGCAATAGAAAGTCACGTAGAAAAAGATTGCATGATTTTTGCACTACCCCTTGAACATCAATTCTTTATTTAAAATTTTAAAAAGCAGCCATGAATTTTAAGCTTTGTCTCAAGCCATTTCGAAGGGTCCCTGATGAGAATAATTAAAAAATAAAACGTTCTGATTATCACCCTTGTTAATTTCACTCGAACACGTAAAAACAAGTAAATCCCAGGATATGATGCCTTTCCCTTAATGAATAATAATCAACTTTCTCGTGGGGTTTCGAAAGCAAGAAGGTTGTTCGTATCGTCTGTAATTTTTTTTACGAGTAATGAGGAAATTGAGAGGTAAATGGCTGGTACTTTCAACCCTCGAGGGCATTGCATTGCTACATATATACGCACATAAAAGCGTCATTTAAAATAACACAAATAAATAAGCTGCAAATATTTCTATTCAAGTGAATTTTGTATTTTTCACAGAAAGAAATTAATTCAACTGATTATTCAATTATGCATACTTTGACTGTAACATTAGTCAAATACTAGTTAAAGTAAATTTATGGTTCATTTTATTAATTTATCAGAACTTTCAAATGTAATAAAGAATTTTCATTAAAAAATAGTTTTACAATTATTTATATCAGACAAATCAGTCACCTCCACTGACTAAAAATCAGTCATTTTAAGTGACTCTTTAATTCAGCCAGCGATATTGACTAATTCATCCTTTAAAGCGACTGTTAAGCCGTAGATTATTTATTTATATATAAAATAATTTAATTTTGTAAATAATTTGATACGGCAAAACAGTCGTTTTAAGTGAGGAATTAATCAATAACTCTAACTGAATCCAGACGTCACTTTTAATTACCTGCAGTCAGTGCACATAATAACAAAGAATAATAATAATAATTAATAACAAAGAAGTAGAATTATTTTGTAATTCAAATTTTCCACTGAATTCTAATATTTTAGTAAATAAATAAAACATGAACGACTGGCTAACGCATTAAATTTAAGGACTAAATCAGTCAAATTTCTACACATAAGTACATGAAAGCTCATTTGAAATAATGTAAATGAATAACCTGCAGTGATTTCTATTTGAGTCAATTCTATAATTTTTACAGAAAAAATTCATTCTACTGATTAAATCAATCATGCATGCTTTGGTTCAAAAATTATTTTTTTTTTTGACAGAATAATATAAAATAACGGATGAATCAGTCAATATCACTGATTGAATTAGAGAGCCGTTTGAAATGATTGTTTTTTTTTGTCAGTGGAAGTGACTAATATGTATGGTATTACAAAATAGTATAATTATTTTTTAATTGAAATTCTTCATTAAATTCTTACATTTTAATAAATGAATAACATTAACCATAGATAACTGAATAATGCATTAAAAGTAAATAACCTGCAAGGATTGCTAATTAAGTGAATTCCATATTTTTTACAGAATATATTAATTCGACTGATTAAATTGATTATGCACATTTTGACTTAAGAATCAGTAGTTTCTACTAATCAAACAGTCTTGATGTAAAATGCAACAAATAAACTTTTTTTGTCAAAAATTCATATTTTTGGTTAAAAGTTAAATGTTTGGAAGCAAGATAACTTTTTCGTCAATTTTTGTTATTTTTGGTAGAAAATTCAACTAATGAATCTTATTTTCAAGATTTAAAACTTAATTATTTCGTTTTTTTGTTGCTAAAAATTAGTTTTTGAACTGAAAATTTAACAATTTCATTATTAGTTGAAATTTTTTTTTAGTCGACAATTCAAACTTTTTAGTGTATTCTAAAAAAATCATCTTTTTGCCTCAATAATTAAACTATCTGGATGTAAATTTGTGTATTTTATTAAAAATTTATCTTCCGATAGAAAATAAATTTTTTGGTAGAAAATTCAACTCTTTTAATAAAAACATTCTTTTAGAATGAAAATTTATCCCTTTTAGCTGAAAATAAACTTTTTTTTTTAAAATCAACTTTTTTGTTTGAAAATTTATCCGTCGAATTATGTATTTTGTTGAAAAATCGTATTTATAAATAAAATTTTTTTTTCTTTGAAAATCAATACCCAAGAGTCACTTAAAATTACTGCTTTTCTGCCAGTGCAAGTGATTGATTCACCTTCTATAACTAGATAGTAAAATTATTTGTTATTACAATTTTTTAGTAGAAAAATCTCCTTCTTGATTAAAAAATTATCCTTTTTGTTGAAAATATATCTCATTGCTTTAAAATTGATCTATTTTGAAAATTTGCTTAATAATTTTTTAAAAATTAATTTTTTAAACTGAAAATGTAACTATTACAATTTCGGTTGAAAATTTGCCTTTTTCAGTTACAAATTCGACCAGTTAGTTAAAAAATTATCTTGTTATATAACAGATTTATTTATATAGTTAAGAAGTCTTCTTTTTTGGCAAAAAATTAATCTTCTTCGTAAAAAAATTATTTGTTAAAGCTGATCTTTTTAGTTAATAAATTATATATTTTTTTAAAAAGTCGTCTTTTCAATTGAAAATGTATGTGTGTTTTTTAAAAATCAATATTGCTGACTTAATCCAAGAGTCCCTTCAAATGACTGATTAGCAGTCAATTTGATATGACTGATTTTCCTGCTGAACCAAAATAGTACAATTATTTTTTAATTTAAATTATTTAGTAGAAAATTCTTCTTCTTGATTAGAAAATTATGCTTCTGGTTGAAAATTTAACTATTTTGAAAATTCCCCTAACTTTTGGTTGATGATTAATTTTTTGAATTGAAAATATGAATATTACGTTTTGGGTTGTAAATGGGCTCTTTTCAGTTAATAATTCGACTATTTAGATTAAAACTGATCTTTTTTGTTTAAGATTTATGTATTTTGTTGAAAAATCATCTTTTTTGGCAAAAAATTATACTTCTTCGTGAAAAAATATTATTTTTTTGTTTGAAAATTCATCTCTTTGGTTGAAAATTTATTTAATTTGTTGTTGAAAATTAATTTTTAACTAATAATTTCATTATTACATTTTCTGTTAAAAATTTACTTTCGTCAGTTAACAGTTCGACTATGTAGTTAAAAACTGAAGTTTTTTTTAGTAATAATTCGATTATTTACTTAAAAACTTGTATTTTGTTATGTATTTTGTTGAACAACCGTCTTTTAAGTTAAAATTCATGTATTTTGTTTAAAAAATTGTCTTTACAGCTCAAAATTTGTTTTTTTTTTTAATCGTCTTTCTTGATAGAAAATTATTCTTCATGATTAAAAAATTATCCTACTGGTTGAAAATTTAACTATTTTTAAAATTCCCCTAAATTTTCGTTAATAATTAATTTTTTGAATTGAAAATATAAATACTACATTTTCGGTTGAAAAAAAACTGAACTTTTTGATAGAAGATTTATTTTGTTAAGAAATCGTCTTTTTGGTTGAAAATTCATCCTTTTGTTTAAAAATTTAAGTACTTCAAAAATTCGTTTAATTTCATCTTAAAAATTAATTGTTCGAACTGAAAATTCAACTATTACATTTTCAGTTGAAAATTCACCTTTTTCAGTTAAAAATTCGACTTTGTAGTAAAAAAACTGATTTTTTTAGTTAAAAATGTATGTATTTTAAAAAACAGATTTTTTTGGCATACAATTAATTTGGTTAGAAATTCATGTATTTTGTGGAAAATTCACCTTTACATACAAAAATCAATACTTCTGTTTGGAAATTGAACTATTTTCCTAAAGTCATTGTTTTTGTTTGAAAATTCCTCTTTACATACTACAAAACCTGCATTTTTTTCTTAGTCCGCCTTAAAAAATCAAAAAGTAAATAAAAAAAAAGTATATAAAAACTTAAAACGCTACAAATATCCACTCGAAATCCAATAAAAAGCACCATACGACTTCTCATATTACAAACCGTGTTAGTTCTCAAAGAATGAAATTGTCGATCTGAAATGGTCTGTGACAGAATTGATGAATTATATCGAGATTATTAAATCGTCAGGGAAAGAAGAGAGAAAAAGGGAAAAAATATATATTTTCCCTCGAAAATGGCATCTATAATAGCTCTGTTTTCCAGGAACGATGGAACTTTGTATCGAGTGCCTTAAATGTTTTGTCAGAGGTGACAGATCGCTTGTCAAGTTTTTAGTACCTGTTCCCCTCTCAGGGCCATTTTTTAACGATCCAAGTACAAGTCTATTTGGACTGAACGCTGAAAAGCGGGGTTGGATCCACGGGAGGCGAATCCCGGGAAGGACGACACACCACCGCGAATCCACGGACGAAACAATTTTCTCACAACCTACGGGCATAGGCTATAACTATATTTTTTATTACGTATATACATGTATGCATACACAAATCTCTCTCTCTCTCTCTGCGCGCGCGTGTGTGTGCGTGCCTGCCTGTGTGTGTGTGTGTGGGTCGCACGTGAGACTACACTACCTGTTCGGGTCCGGAGCTATCGTGCTCCAGTTGGCAAAGAGGTTCCCACGATATAGGATGTGCTCCCAGAATCGCCATATTCGATCGTCCACCATTGGATTGGGTTTGACGGCAAATCCCTTCACAGGATTTTCCGAAAGAGGCGATCTTGTTCAATAATCTTGTTACAAAAAAAACGATTTTTTAAACTCTGAATTTGAGTGATTACATTGTAACACAGTTAAAAGAAAGTATGAAATTTACGCTGAACTTTTTTTCATTTTTGTCTGAAATTCAGCCGGTACCTTGATTTAATCATGAAAATAGAAGTTTGAAAAATTCTTTTAATTTTAATCTATTAGTTTCAAAGGAAGATTTAATGGTCTTTTCTCAGGGTGACGATACTTCGAGATGAAAAAACACTGCAATGAAGCTATTTTTCAGTCCCAGAAAGTTTTTAGTCTATATTTTCATCTAATAAATACAGTGTGTAATTCTGTTTTGTTCGTCATTTGAGCTTCTTTTAAGCTTTAATTTAAGAAATGTAACCGAAGAGAAAACATTTTTATTTATATTCAATTGAAAGCAAAAACACGACAAAAAGTTTGTTTATTATTGCGAAAATATAACGAAAATTTCTTTGTTAAAAACAACTAAACTTCAGTAAAAATTGTGTAAATATAAATTCGAAGTTACTTTTAAACAATTTATACGGAAGTACATTTATTTTAAAGAAAGAAATTTTTTTAACTTTCCATATGAATACATTTTTTTATCTTGTTCTAGCCTTACGTTGCCCTGAAGTTTATTTTTAACTTAGACTTAATTTAAGCAATCTAGACAGCTGCTTTTAAACGCAGATTAGGTCTTAATTTAAGTCCATATTCTGCTATACGATCGAAAAATAGTCCATCAAAGGACTGAATTTCAGCCCTTATAATCGTCTTATTTCTAGACTATTACCCTATGCTGAATTCAATCGGACATGGTTTAATTTTGTTAACATCCTAAAATCAAGACCGTTTTTGAGCTTAAGATCAGACTTTCTTTTTACCCTGAACCAAAAGGGTGATCCAAAATTGTTTTTTTTCGAATTTTGATGCATACCGGCCCCAAATTTGTTAGAATCCACTAAAAAGTCAATGAAAAGGTAAACATTGAAGAAAAACCCGCAACTTTCTAGCATTATTATGAAGGAAGATATTTATAAACAATAACAAATTATTAAAACAATTGTTTGGTAATTTTTTGTACCTTTACCTCTAAGTGTATAATGACAAAAAAGTTGAAGATTTTAGAAAAAACCGCAACTTTCTACCATTATTTTGAAGGAAGGTAGTTATAAACAGTAATAAATTGTTTTAACAATTATTTTTGGTAAATTTGGTTGATTTTTACCTCGCTCTAAGTCAAAAATGCACAAAAAGTTGAATATTTCAGAAAAAACTGCAACTTTCTAGTATTATTCCAAAATAATACTAAAATAGTAATTAATTGTTTAAACAATTATTTTTGGTAATTTGAATTAATTATTGTCTTACTGTAAGTTAAATGTTTACAAAAAGTGAAAAATTTCAAAAAAACTGTAATTTTTTAGCATTACTATTGTAGTAGTTAAAACAATACTAGTTTGTTTAAATCATTAGTTTTGTTAAATTGAATTAATGTACCTCGCTGCAAATGAAAAATATCGAAAAGTTTAATATATTTTAGAAGCAACCGCAACTTTCTAACATTATTCAGAGAATGTCATTCAAAACAATTATAAATTATTTAAACAATTATCTTTGTTAACTTTAATCAATTATTATCGTACACTTGAAAAAAAAATGAAAAAAGATTGAAAATTTCAAAAAAAACGCAACTATTTAGTATTAGTGCAGAAAAAGATAGTTATAAGCAATAATAATTTGTTTAAAGAATTATTTTGGTCAAATTTTACTAAATTTTACCTCAATCAGAATAAAAAATGGACAAAAAGGTGACTATTTAAAAAAAGAACACAACTTTCTAGAATTATTCAAAGACAATATTATTAAAAATAAAAGAAAATTGTTTTAACACTTATGTCTTTTCAGTTCGAATTCATTATTAGCTCACTCTAATTAAAAAGTTGAGAGTAAGCTGAAAAGTTAAGAAAAAATCACGACTTTCCAACTCTATTCTAAAAAAATTATTAAAAACAATAATAAATTCTTTAAACAATAATGCTTGTTATTTTCCATTATTGATTAGCTCATTAAGTAAAAAGCGGATAAAAAGTTCAAATTAAAAAAAAACCGCAACTATCTAACATTTCTATCAGCATAAGAAAATATAGTTATAAACAATAATCATTTATTTAAACAATTAGATTTGTCACATTTCATTAACTAGAAATTTGCTCTGATTGAAAAGTGAAAAAAATGTTGAATATTTTTGAACAAAACTGCAAATTACTAGAATTATCCAAAGATAATATTATCAAAAATAATAATGAATTGTTTAAACAATTATTTCTGTTTCCTTTAATTAATTATTACCTTACTCTGAGTTAAAAGTTGACAAAAAATATAAAATTTCGGGAAAATCCAAAACTATTTAGCACTCATAAAGGAAAGTATATTTTTAAACAATGATCATTTTTTTTAAACAATGAAATTTGTTATAATTCAATAAAAATTGCCACTCTAACTTGAAACTGGACAAAAAGTTGAAAATTTGGGGAAAAAACTGCGACTTTCACATTATTTTAAGCGAATATTATCTAAAAAAAAAATTGTTTAAACAATTATGTTTGCCAACTTGAATTAATTATTACCTTACTATAATTAAACAGTAGATAAAAATTGCAAGATTGTAAAAAATAACTGCAAATTTCTAGCATTATTCTAAGAGAATATCATTGTAAATAATAAATTGTGTGCAAATGTACTTTTTTAAATTTAATTGATCCTTGATTGATTGCGCGTCCTTACTCTATTTGTAGAGAAAATTGCTAAAAATAATAATAAATTGCTTGAAAAATGTATTTAAACATTCATTTATCTCTAGAATATGGTATTTTATGTACTTGAAAAAAAAATTATATTAAAAAAGGCATGTTGCCAAAAATTAAATCTTCTGGTTCACAATATATCTTTTTCGTTGAATTTGACTTTTTTAAATGTCTTTTAATGACTTTTTTTAATTAAAATTTTTCTGGGCTAAAATATCAACTATTTGATGTATTTTATTGAATTTATTATTTTAGTTGAAAATTAAAATAATTTATTTAAAATTTGCTTGTTTTTAAAAATTAATTTTGCTATTGAAAAATTAAAGTATTCGGTTTTTGGTTGAAAATTGTTCTTTTATAGATGAAAAATCAACCACTTGGTTAAGGATTTAACTGTTTGATTAATAATTCATATTTTTTCGTTTCAAATTTAACTAATTAATTATAAGCTAAACAACTTCTTTAAAAATTTAATTTTTTCTTAATAATTCATCATTTTATTTAAAAAATGATTTATTTTGTTGATAATTGAACTGTTTTATTTTTATGCTTTTTTTGTTGAATAATAAATCATTTTTTTCCGCTGAAAATTGATCTTTTTGGTTAGAGTAACCTGTTTTTTATTTCACATTGAAATATTTTTGGTTGGTATATAAACTCTTTTTTATTTCAAATCAAATTCATCTCTTTCTTTTGAAAATTTAATTCAAGAAAATTGAATATTTTTTATCAGTGTTAATAATTAATTTTGTTGATTGAAAATGTAGCTATACCTTTTATGTTTGGAAATTGGTTTTTTTTTTAGTTGAAAATTCAATTATTAGGTTGATGGTTCATATATATATTACATTCAAAATTCCTTTTTTTGTTGTTGTAGCAAATTAATCTTTTCATTCGAAAATTTATTATTTTTAATTCATCTCGGGTAGTTAGAAATTTGAACTGCTTTCATAAAAATGTTGTAAAAAGTTGTAAATGTATCTTTTTGATTGAAAATTAATCTTTTTTATTTAAAAATTAAATTTTTCATTGAATATTCTTGTAATTTTTTAGAAATTGATAATTCTAGTTAGAATATTAATATTGCTGAAGGTAAATTCATTTTTTTAAATGAAAATAATTGGTTAGAAGTTAAACGGCTTTATACAAAATTTATTCCTTTTGTTAAGGATTTAAAAAGTTTGTACTTTTATAAATTTTTTTATAGATCTACAGAGCTATATGACTTTCTTATTTCTTTTTTCTTGAAGAAATCATTTAAATGAGATCCTTCGTTTCTTTGTTTAAAAATTTAACTATTTTCTTGAAATCTCTGTTTTTGTTGTTTGAAAATTTAGTTTTTCAAATAAAAACTTAACTATTCCATTTTGTGATTGAAAATCTCTTAGTTTTGTTTCAAAAAGTTGAAGAAGCCTCTACTCAGTTTAAACTGGAACCGCTTTCTTCAAAATTAATATTTTTCTTTAAAGATTCAGCATTTGAGTTGAAAAAATATCTTTTTGTAGCGAAAAATTAAACTAAAACATTTGTGGTTGAAATTTTTTTTTTTAATGTAAGAATTCCACTGCTTGGTTGAAAGTTAATATGTTTTGTTAAAAATTCATTTCTTTCGTAGGAAATTATTCTGGTTAAAAAGTTAATTACTTGGTTGAAGTTTGAACTATACTTTGTTAATTCCCTTTTTTGGTTTCAGATCCATCATTTTGGTTGAAAATGTATTAATTTGGTTAATAATTTGACTATTTAGGAAAAAAAAATCTTATTTCATTTAAAAACAATTCTTTCGTTGAAAATCCTTTTATCTTTCCTATTTTTAGATTATTATGGCGTAAGAAGCATATTATCGATAAGGTTGAACAATTTTAATCTCATTTTATTTATTTTTCTCTTATAGTTGGGGAATAAAAATTTGCTTATTCTAAATTTAAAAAAATGTAATACTCAAAATTCTTTTTCTATATTTCATAAATTACATCCCCCCTCCCCCTTCCCTCACACAGAACAGTAAAACTTGACGAAATCCTCCCTCGTGTATAGACGTGTTTCATTTTTTATATAATAATAATATATATAATATATAATAATAGTATAAGCCTGTGACAACATTTCAGCACAGAAATGTTTTTTATAATACTAGAATATAAAGCGAGTGGCATTATTAAAACCATATTTTCGAGACAATCATTAATTAGCTTTTGGTAATGATTTCATTGTGTAATGGCAGACCAGGTGGATTAATATTGAGTTTAATTATAAGCATATACATATATGCTATATATGCATTTCATTGGCCAGCATTCTGTTTATTAATTGCTTCTGAAACTAATTAACGATCATACGCGTTGCCAGGGCTTTCGATTATTCCACTTTGGTTGGCATGTGTTCGAATCTGTCTGGCGATACGTTTGTCACTCGCCAGTAAAATTACAAAAAAAAGATTATCTGCGTTGATTTGAAGATCGATAAGATGATCTTAATGTGCCAGATTTGAGAAGGTGCTTGGCTCCAAGTGTGAATTGCGATGTATTGTCAGGGATAAATCGTTAATCAAGTGAGAGCCACTGGGCAGGCTCATTGTGGGCGGATTATTAATCAAATGAGAACTACTGCGGCCTATTGTCGGTGCCTGGCAGGGGCTCCATGAGAGGGATCCCGCCATTCCAACGAGAGAGGAGAGGAGAGACTCTCCTCGTATCGACCAAGCTGAAGAGAGACCCACATTCACTCCACGTGCAGGGATACGTGTGAGTATCCATAAGGGGCCGACCAGAAATTACGTTACCAATTTTGGGCGAGCCCCCCCTCCCCCCCCCCAATCCAGGTACTCCTTCGTTATTACCGTAACCGCATGCTTTATTAATGAATCAATAATAATTGGAAATATTAACATGTCAGATTCAAAATAGTCAAAACACTCAAAACAAACTAGCAAAGAGTGCAAAGAAAAAGCGAAGGATAAAATTGGTTGCAGGTAATTTTTGAGAGGGATCAAGTTTTAATCAGACAGCTTCGCTTCTTTCAAAACTCATGTGTTGTCAGGGAAAAACGAAAGAAATTTTAACCGATATTTGGGTAAAATTTATCCTGTGCGGTTCATTTTCGTCTCAGGTCATTTTTACCTCGGATTAAAGGTAAATTTCATCCTTCGCTTTTTTCTGTGATATTTCACAAAAGTAGGACAATAAATTGTTTTCAACTAATGTACACAGAAGAAACTAAGGGTAAAATTGATTGCAGGTAGTTTTTTAGAGGGATAAAGTTTTATTCAGACAACTTCGGTCTTTCAAAATACATGTGTTGTCAGGGAAAAACGAAAGAAATTTTAACCGATATTTGGGTAAAATTTATCCTATGCGGTTCATTTTCGTCTCAGGTCATTTTTACCTTGGATTAAAGGTAAATTTCATCCTTCGTCTTTTTCTGTGATATTTCACAAAAATAGGACAATAAATTGTTTTCAACAAATGTACACAGAAGAAACTAAGGATAAAATTGATTGCAGGTAGTTTTTTAGAGGGATAAACTTTTATTCAGACAACTTCGTGTCTTTCAAAATACATGTGTTGTCAGGGAAAAACGAAAGAAATTTTAACCGATATTTGGGTAAAATTTATCCTGTGCGGTTCATTTTCGTATCAGGTCATTTTTACCTTGGATTAAAGGTAAATTTCATCCTTCGTCTTTTTCTGTGATATTTCACAAAAATAGGACAATAAATTGTTTTCAACAAATGTACACAGAAGAAACTAAGGATAAAATTGATTGCAGGTAGTTTTTTAGAGGGATAAACTTTTATTCAGACAACTTCGCGTCTTTCAAAATGCATGTGTTGTCATGGAAAAACAAAAGAAATTTTAAGCGATATTCGGGTAAAATTTATGATGTGATGTTAATTTTTGTCCCGGGTAATTTTTATCTCACAATCAAGGTAAATTATGTCTTTCTTTTTTTTCTGTGGTATTTCACAAAAATAGGACAAGAAATTACTTTAAACAAATATACACAGAAGAAACTAAGCATAAAATTTGTTGCAGGTAATTTTTTAGAGGGATAATGAAACTCAGTCAACTTCGCGTCTTTCAAAATGCATTTGCTGTTATCGGAAAACAAAAGAAACTTTAACCGATATTCGGGTTAAATTTATCCTGAGCAGTTAATTTTCGCCTCAGGTAATGTTTACTTTGGAATCAAGGTAAATTTTTTCCTTCGTTTTTTTTCTATGCTGTTTCAAAAAAATTGAGAGCATAAATTGTTTAAGACACATTTACACTGAAGGATCTAAGGATAAAATTTATTGCAGGTAGTTTTTTAGAGTGTTTAATTTTTATTCAGACAGCTTTGCGTCTTTCAAAATACATGTGTTGTCGTGGAAAAACAAAGGAAACTTTAAACAATATTCGTGTCAAATTTATCCTGTGCAGTTAATTTTCGTCTCAGGTAATTTTTACCTGGGATTCAAGGTAAATTTCATCCTTCGTTTTTTTCTGTGATATTTCAAAAAAATAGGTCAATAAATTGTTTTCAACAAATGTATACAGAAGAAACTAAGGATAAAATTTGTTGCATGTAATTTTTAAGAGGGATAAAGTTTTATTCAGACAACTTTGCGTCTTTCGAAATACATTTTTTTGTCATGGAAAAACAAAAGAAACTTTAAGCAATATTCGAGTAAAATTAATGCTGTGAAGGTAATTTTTGTTTCTGGTAATTTTGACCTTGAAATCAAGTTCGGTAATGAACGAATAATAATGAATAAAAATGATCCTGTAAAAGTGAAAATGTACCACAAAATCATCCAGTTTTTTTTGTTGTTAAAAATTTTCAAATTTTAATGGTAAACCTTTCGAAATGCTTAATAAGCTTATAAATTTTGTGTTTTATATCTTTAGAAACCTATATTTTGTTTTAAATGGTTTGAAATATTTCCCCGTTTTAAATTATTTTGGACTCTTTTGAAAGCTACACTAAATAATATATTTTAAACTTACTCGATTATTTTACAAACCAATAATTCGTTAATTTTCATTGATTAATCAAACATTATTATTATTATTACACCATTAAGCCATTTCCCTTTCGGGGTAGGCGTGACTCACTCGGCAGGGGAAAGGAGTAGTGTGTGGATGGGATAGA
>NC_046658.1:180641351-180660719 GCF_010883055.1 Belonocnema kinseyi
CTTTTTTCTCCAACCCCGACCTAAGTTAATTTTTGAGATCAGAAGGTAATGGTCAGTATTGCATTCAGGACCCCTCAAGACCCTTGTATCTTTGACTAACTTCTTTTTAAAAATCTAAATATTCATTAAAAATTAATTTTTCAGAATAGAAAATAATTTTAAATTTTCGCAGCAAACCTAATACGGGTTTTCTCTTTTCTAAACATTTCAAGATCCTTAAAAAGGCTTAAAATTTTATTTCGAAATCTTTTTCAGTTTTATATTAAGTTTGTATCTTCTCGAAACTTATAAATATCGCTTAAACTAACTTAAATTGTTTAAATATTGATAATTTTAAAATTATTATTTATGCATCAAAATTTAGTAATTTCACTTACATATTCAAAAATTGTTAAAAATAACAATGAAAATTGTATCATTAAAAGTTTAAGCCAAAAAAGTGTATACGCACTCTAAAATATTAACGACTTAAGGCTTTCGATTTCAAATAAATCAGTTTAAATGTGTTTAGCTTTTAAAGTTATATTTATATTTACTAATTTTAAATGAAAACTAAAATATTGTTAACCAATTTAAAAAAATGTCTTCCTGAATTCAAGAATTTCAAATTAAACTGTTAAAGTTAAAATATTTTAGATTGAAATAATATTTGAATAGGATTTGGCATTGAATAAGAGCCTTTAATTTTGAATCTATTAATTTAAATTTTTTTGAAAATTAAGAATACTTTTTAAAGTTTTAATCGAAAATTCACATCTGTTTAACTACTTAGGCTTTCAAATTAAAAGTTTTTAATTTTTAACGTCTAAAGTCTAAAATCATTAAAATAGCAAAAGTTCTTTATAAAAGTGTATTTTTTTCAAATTATAGTTTCTTGTTATTTTGTTTGTTTTGTTTTAATTTGTATATTGCTACAAACAAACGATGAGCATTTACATCATAATTTCAGTAAAGTTTCCCAATATTTTAACTCTTGTGAAATGTTGTATTTTTTGTAACGATTTTTATAATTTTCTAAAATAATTTACGTAAAGTTGTAAGTTTTTGTATGATATCAATTAAAATTACAATTAAATTTTATTAAATTAAAATTTTTTACAATCATAGTTAAAAAATATTAAAGAGAAGTTATACACATTTTTGAATTGTTGAAACTAATAATTTATTGATAATTGTTTTTCTTTTCTACAAGAAAATACAAGAAAAACTTAGCTATTTGTACTTCACTGTATTTTTTGTGAAATTTTGTAATTCTTTTTTTTACAAAAAAAGTAAAGGACTCTTCACAAAATTAAATGCCTGGAAATGAACTTTATTGTAAAAATGTGGTCCATCAGGTTTACTTATATTGACCCTCGCCCTCTCACCCTCTTACCAACACCAAAGTTTAGTGTGACCCTCCCCTTCCCCCCTCTAAAATTGGAAACGTAGTTTATGGATTTAGTATAGATTTACTTCGTGATTCCAAACCGAAACTTTGTAGACACGACTAGAATTCGTTTTATTAAGTCGCCTTTTTACACCGAAAAGAACACCTCGCCGGAGGGATAAAGCTGGACCAAAATGTTGGTATCTTATTGCACTTGGAGCACAATGTCCTTTTTATGGGCTACCACGCTCCTTCGATCCATTGATCGAGCAAATTTTCCACATTTTTATGGTGGGACAAGTCCCTGATGCTTTGCTTTATTGTCATCCCGAGGCTTATCCCCTTTAGCGAGAAAAACAAGATTTGTGTCAACATTGATAATTCTGGGGTCGCAAGAATTCCTCAGGGAGTGTCCATTAATTGCGTTTTTCTTTTTAAGGTTGGGCCAGGAGTCTAAAGTTATTTTTTACATAAGTTTTCTCTATCTGATTATTGAAGTGAAACTTCTTTTGGGACGGGAGAGAATAAAAAAGAAAGATCGAACGTACGTACGACCGAACGAACGGATTCCATAGATCTCTGTCTCTCTCTCTCTCTCTCTCTTACAAGTTACTTTCTACAAAGATATTATATGTCTATACACTCTCTCGCTCTTCGCGTCTCCCTTTTGTGCGAATATTCGCAATTACTCTAAAGACTCCTATTCGATATCCCCACTATTGCCAAGCGAAGCAGAGCCTGTGTATTCTATCTTTCTTTCTCTCTATCTCTGTGCCCTCTCTTACTATGTGATTACCTCAAAACCTATGACGATTCCTCACGAAAAATTGGAAATTTAATCCATCAGTTTCCCTTCTGCCGTATGGCCCCACTGCTGCAAATTGTTTTTTTTTTCAATATGATAAGTAACACCTGTCTTGGCTGTTAAAATTCTGAAAAAGTTTTCGAAATTCAAATAAACTTTTATCTTTAATAGATGGCGTGTCATAACTCTTCAAAGAATCCCGATTTAAAAAAAAAACTTATAAACCCTAGTTCTGGTTTTGAATTAAAATAGTCGCAGTTTCCATTAATTCCTAAAAAAAAGAAAATAACCTAGCCCCATTAGGTCATAAGTAACGGCCTTTCAAAGTTGACCACTTTTTACCACTTTTGACCTATTTTTCAGGGCAAATTACTCATATTCATTTTTTTTCTAACGACTTCATTTTTTGGTAAAGCTACATTATTAATGAACGAAGAAGATAAATTTTCAAGCAAAAACATTCATTTTCTACCAAAAAGACGAATTTGTAACAAAATAAATTAATTTTCAACTAAATAGTTAAATTTTTTACCAAAATACTTGAATCTCAAATAAAGAAAATCACTTTTTAATGAATTTTTGTTTTTCCTACCAAGTAGATTAATTTTTCACTAGATAGATGAATAGGTAAATTTTATGACAAAAAATCACAAAAAATTTTTCTGCAAAGTAGTTAAATTTTTTACACAAATATTTCAGTGTTTAACAAAAAAGATTGTTGAATTTCCTACGAAGCAGATTGCTTTTTCACCAAAAAGATAAATTTTTAAAAAAGATTATTTTCTAGCAAAAACCACGAATTTTGTAAAAAATACATGAATCTTAAAAAAGTAGTAGAATTTTTAATCAAGAAGATTAATTTTGTACGAAAAAAAAAATTTCTAACAATATAGTGGAATTTAAAAAAATGTGTTTTGAAACAAATTGTTGAAATTCCTACAAAGTAGATTATCGCTAAATAGTAGTTTAACTTTCAACAAATAAGTTGAATTTTTAATCAAAAACGTAAATTTAAACAAAAAATTAATTATAAAAAAAGTTTAACCAAAAAGATAAATTTGTAAGCAAAAACATTCATTTTTTACCACCACATCGAATTTTCAACATAATACATGAATTTCCATCTAAATAGTTGTTTTTTTAACTAAAAAATATAAATTTACGTTTAAAAAAGGAATAGTAACGTTTTCAGTACAAAAATAATATAAAAAAACGAATTTTTAACCAAATAAGTCAACTTTTTTTCATGAATATTTAAATTTTTTCAACAAAAAAAAATGAATTTTCTGTAAAGAAGATTAATTTTTTACAAAAAACCAACAAATATATTAAATTCCATGAGTTTTCAACCTAATAGTCAAATTTTCAAGCCAGAAAGTTAATTTTATAACAAAAAACGACTTTTTAGTAATATAGAGGTTTTCTTTTCAATTAGTTGAATTTTCCAGCAAAAAAGGTCTTTTCACGAAATTTGTTGAATTTCCTACAAATTAAATTAATTTTTGACAAAATAGTTGCATTTTCAACCAAAACTATGATCCATTTTCCAGAAAAAAAAGGAATAGCTGGACTCTGAGTTTCAAAATTTATCTTTAACAAAAACAAAAAAAAAACGAATTTTCAGCCAAAAAGATGAATTCTAAGGGGAAATTGTAATAGTTTATATTTTAAACAAAATAAATTTTAATTTGAAATAAGAAAACAGTTGAAGTTAATCAAAAAGACACATCTTTAACAAAAAAAAGTTGACTTTTGAACCAAGAATGATAACTTTGATCAAAATTGTTTAATCTAAACAATATAAATTAATTTAAAAAAAAATGGTTGAAATTCCTATCAAAAACAGAAATTCTTAACCAGTTAAATTAAGTTTTTACTAAAAAGCACGCGAGTCTTCAACCAAATATATGAATTTAAAATACATGAATCTGAAAATCAAATAGTTAAATTTTCGATCAAAAAGAATAATCTACAAAAAAACGAATTTCAAACAACATAGTTAAGTTTTCTTCAAAAAAAGAATTGGATTTTAACAACAAAACTGTTTTTGAACAAAATTGTTGGATCCTTGAATCCTTCAAACTAAAAAATTTCTACCTATTAGTTGAATTTCTAACCAAAAAGATTAATTTCCTAACAACAACAAATTTGAACAAAATAGGGCAACACTATTTGGATTACCTATCTAAATTACTCCGAACTCGATGTATTATTTTCATTGATAATTTAATTACTTTATTGGATTAGAAAAGTATTTCGCATTAGATTAAAAGTGGATTACGCTCTATTACAAAGGTATTGGTCTACGTTAGAACTGGATTACAAGTGGATTACTCTGAAATACTTTTAATACTCCAGATTACAAGTGGATTACTCAGATCACACTGAATTACTCAGATTACATTGGATTACTCCTATTACACTGGATTTCTCAGATTACACTGGATTACTCAGAATACACTGGCTTACTCAGATTACAATATATTACTCAGATTATACTGGATTACTCAGATTACACTGGATTGCCCAGATTGCACTGGATTGCTCAGATTACAATGTATTACTCAGATTACAATGGATTACTCAGATTACACTGGATTACGCATATTACACTGGATTACTCAGATTACACTGAATTACTCAGATTACACTGGATTACTCAGATTACGCTGAATTACTCAGATTATACTGGATTACTCAGATTACACTGAATTACTCAGATTACACTGGATTACTCAGATTACGCTGAATTACTCAGATTATACTGGATTACTCAGATTATACTGGATTACTCAGATTACACTGAATTACTCAGATTACACTGGATTACTTGAACTACACTGGATTACTTGAACTACACTGGATGAAACGGATTAAGAGCGATTACCATAGATCGAATAATAGAGTAATCCAGTGGATTACCAAACTGGTTTCCCCTTCTTTGAAATCCCTTAAAAGCTCGTTTAGAGTAAAATTAAGTAATATATATTTTTAATACATTGAATAAAAACTCTCACCAAAGAAGAGTGGGGCGAGGTTACAAAAATCCTACGAATCCTGACAATAGGCGTCGAGGGTGTCTAAAGTTTCAAAATTCACCCTTACCTATTTAATGGACATTTCCTCAGAATGGAATTATCTTCCACTATTCAGAATCCTTTATATCTTCAGGCAGGTGACTATTTCAGAAATCTCAATGTTGGGACCAAAAAATTTTCAAATTGGCAACTTCTGAGAAAAATGTTACAAAACAAATCATCCGAACCAATAGATTGATGGCGTTTTCTTCGGTTCGATAAGATCGCCAGGTCTCTGGAAAGTGCGGGTTTAAAAAATTATTTGTTTTCTCAGATCTCTATCACAAACGAGAATCTGAACGACCACAACGATCGGAAAAGAATAGCAAGTCTGAAGAGATCCGATCTCATAACCATCATCAAGGCTATTCGTTCACACCTCATTTTCGCAGCTTGACAATGTCTGCATGGGACGAGAGCTTTACGACTGCGGCAAACTACTACTTGGAAGTTCCATCTCGAAACAAATATCGTAAAAGATCTTTCAGAAGACCGTAGAGTTTTCATCTTATGAAGATTGTTGTCATCTTTTGCGGCTGAGAAACGAGGAGGATTTTGGAAATTTATGGATTCCGACAAAATTAGGTTATGAGTGTCTTTGGATGAGTTCTTCAATGTTTTGTGAAGAATGAAACCTAAATTATAATCTGTGATTAATTCGCAGATTAGATCGAGAGAGTTGATTGTAAGAATGATAATTTTTATGGTAAGAATGGCAGTGGTTTGATCGTAGTATTGACAATCAAAATCAAGGAGTCGGGATACACTTAAAGTTCCATATAATAACAGTTTCGGGCGTTGCCTCGCACTGGAATGCAATCGGAAGGCATAATATTGCGCAATATACTCGACTGAGTACTCGCGCACTGCGACCCTTTCGAGGCGAGAGTCGCAACTGTCTCTCTCACTGCCTCCTGAGAATTGAATATTAACTAGTACATCATTCTTAATAGTAACTTTTTAGACTTTTCAATACATTTATATTTCTTTTTTTGCAGTTGCTTTCTTCTGGAGATTATCTTTTTGGTTATAAGTTTTATTTATTTGTTGCAAATTTGACACTTTTGTTAAGAATTCATTCTTTTTGGTTGAAGATTCAACCGTTTTGTTGAAAATTCGTCTTTGAGGGTTGAAAACTCAACTACTTTCGTAGGAAATTGACTTTTTGATTGAAATTCATAACTTAGTCTTTGAAATTAAACTAAACCTTTTTTTGCATGAAAATTCTACTATTTTTTGAAAATTTATCTTTCTAATTTAAAACTTTAACTATTTTAGTAAAAATTGCATCTTTCTTGGATAAAAACGCAAATAATTAATGAAAAATTCAACAGTTTTTTATAAGTTCAAAACCCACATTTTGATATTGAAAAGTCAGTGAAATCTTTTTTTAAAGAAAATTTCACTTTTCTTGAATGAAAGTGCTACTTCATTTTACAACTTTTGGATGGGCCACTTTGTTAAAAAATCAACTGCGTGGGTAAAAGTTGAACGACTTTTTTTGAAAATTTATCTTTCTTATTTAAAAATTCAATTATTTTAGTGAAAATTGCATCTTTCTTCAATAAAAATGCAATTGTTTTGATTGAAAATTCATGTTTTTGGGATTAAAAATTAAAATATTTTTGTAAAAAAATGACTTTATTTTTAAAAGTCTTATCTTAGTGTTGAAAATTCCACTAAAATCTTTATTTTCATGACTACTGAACTATCTTGTTTTTTAACTTCTCTTTTTAATTTCGAAATTCATTTTTTATTGTAGCAATTGCATCTTTCTTAGAGAAAAATTCAACTATTTTTGTAGAAAATGTACTCTTTGCTAAAAATTCATACCTTTAGTGTTGATAACTCAACAATTAGAAACTTGATCTTTCTTGGATAAAAATGCAAATAATTGATGAAGAATTGAAACTTTTGCGTTTAAGTCGTGTTTTTGGTTAAAAATTAAACAGTTTTATTAAAAATTTCCTTGTTGAGTTAAAAATTAAACTATTTTCGTAGAAAATTCACTTTTTATTTAAAACTTTGTTAAAAAAATCAATTGCCTGGGTAAAAGTTCAACTTTTTTTTTAAATTAATTTTTTTAATGAAGATTTTCTGGTTGAAGATTTTATTTTTCTACGAAAAGTTTGTCTTTTGGCTTAAAGATTTAACAATTTAAATGAACTTTTTTTTCTTTCATGACTGAAAAATCTGTATTGGTTGAAATATCGTCCGTTTGGTTCTAAAATTAATTTATTTTCACGAAATTTTATGTTTTTTTTTTAAATATTGACTATTACATTTCGTTGTTGAGAATTTATATTTTTAGGGCGAAAATTCAATTAGTTGGTGCAAAAATTCAAGTATTTTGTTCAAAAGTCATCATTTATAGTTAAAAAATTGATTTTTTGTGTCGAATCAGTAAATAAATTCAAAAATTTAATTGTTTTATCTGAAATCTTCGTTTATTCCGTTCTTAAAGGATCATATTACATTTCTTGATGATAAATTTTAATAAAATTTGCGACTTTTGCGAAAGATGTTACTGCAACGGTACAGTTCGATAATAAAATTTTAAAGTTATATTTTCCCTTTGTTCAAGAATGTCGTTTTTTTCCTGTTTTTATGAAATTCTTCTTTTTGCTCGATTTTTCGTTTAGACTTTTATTTTGGTTAAGAATGCGACTATTTGATTGGAAAGTTGATTATTTTGTTGTACATGTATCTATTCTGTTAAGGACTTTCCTTTCTGCTCAAAAATTTAACAACTTGGTTAAAAGTGTAACTTCTTTGTTAAAAATTGATCGTTTTGGTTTCAAATTCATCTCTTTGGGTGAAAATGAATTTTTTTCAATCAAAACGCAACTATTAAATTTCTAGTTAATTAATCTTTTTTCTTTATGAATTCAATATTTGTTTAAAAATTTAGTTTCTAAAAATTTCTAAATAATTTTTTTTTTAAATATTCGTGTATTCTGTTGAATATTTGTGTTTTTTGATATAAAATTAAACTTCTTAGTTTAAAATTCATATTTTTCGTTTAGAATGCATCTTTTGTTGTTTGAAAATTTAACTATCTGATTGAAAGTTGAACTACTTTCTTAAAAATCATTTTTAGTCGTTGTGAAGATTGATAATTTTACTTGAATATTGATTTAAAAGTGGAAAATTCAACAAGTTTTTTTAAACTGTGAATAAAACTATTCTATTTTTCTCTAAAAAGGTATATTCTTCATTGAAAATTGATCTTTTCCACTAAATAATTCAACAATATAGTTGAAAATTAAACTGTATAGTTCAAAATTATTATTTTTGTTAAAAATTCTTATTTTCGGGTTGACATTTCAAATGCTTTGAAGAAAGTAAGTTTTTTTCTGTTTGAAAAATTCAAGCCTCGTATATACTAGCTTTTATGTTCAAAAATGTAACTGTGCGATTCAAAATTCTTTTTTGTGAAAATTTCAATTATTTTGGTGGAAAATTCATCTATTTGGCTGAAAATCTATTTACTATCATTTATTATAATCTTATTCATTATATTATTATTATTTATTATTAGTTTTCTTCATTTGTCATCTATTCAATTGAAAAATTGCCTGCTTAATAGAAAATCCACTTCTTTGTTAAAATGTTATAGTTTGTGGTAAAAATTATATATATTTTGTTAACAATTCTTTTTTTGTGTGTAGAAAATTAATGTTTTATACTGAAAATGTATTAAAATTTCTAAATAATATGTGGTTTTAACAATTATTGTTATTAAATTGTATTAATTATCACCTCGCGCTAATTAAAAAATAGACAAAAGTTGCAAATTTGAGAAAAAACTGCAATTTTGTCGTATATTATTGTTAGAGAACATTATTAGAAGCAATAATAAAATTTTAAAACGATCATTTCTGTTTAATGTAATTAGTTCTATTTTATTAAATTTAAAAGTTGTATTTTGTATGTTAGAAATAATTTTTATTTAAAAAACGGCAAAATGGATTTTCAAAGACCTAAGTATATCCAATAAAAAAATCTTTGAAACGGGAGAAACTATAAATAAATGATTTAACATTATTTTTAAACGGTGCAATGTCTTACAAAAATATTGTTTCTGCTTTTCTGAATGTAAAAATAAATGTTTAAACTTTCTCCTATTTCTCCCTTTTTCTTGAAAAATTTACCCTATTTCTTCTTTTTTAGCAGAAAGCGCGCGCGTTTGTTAGCCAGTTTTTGTAAATGTAGCGTGAAAAATTTAAAAAATTTTATTTTCAGAGAAGTTTGAATTATGAAGGGAGATCTTTATAAATCAAAGCTGGAGTCTATTTAACACTTGTAACGCAATGGGAGGCTAATGTCCAGCATCAGCACTGATCTTGAAAAACTTCGATATGGGTACGGCACGCGCCCACTGGTTACTTACACAATGCCTTCTAATTTCGACAGATGTAGTGACTGCTTTTGTATATTTTTTTTGACATCTAGTAAAATCGATGGACGCAAAGATCGCAGCGAAAAGGAATATAATAGAGAAATTCCCTTTTCACTTTTCCCTTCTTCAAAGTTATTTATTATACCCTCATTTTTTCGTAAATTTTGTAGGTTCTTGATATTCATTCAAATCACTTATACCAAGAACTTAACCATTTTTTGTTGAATTATCAATTTTTTTTTCTTATCCTATTCAATTATTAAAAAGCGCATAACGCGATTTCGAATTGTGTTTCAAAATTATCGCAATTTAGCAAATATTATTGCCGGGAACCCGCATTCATGATTGGATAAAGCTGTCGTTCCTTTTTTTAGCTTTAAATAAAATGTCTGTAAAATTCAGGTTTATGAGAAGTTTAGGGTTTTTAAAATAATTTATTCAATAATAATAATAATCAATAATGCAAAGCACTTTAAAATAAATAATGTAATATGTAGATTTTTCAAGATTTATAAAAAAAGGAGCTTTTAAGAATTTTAAATTGTGTCAAGAGGATGAAAAACAATGATCAAAATCCCTGTGAAAACTTTCCCTGATTTTTAATTTTGTTTAAATTAAATTTTAGGATAAAATAGGGGAAGAGTTTGAAACATTATATATTATTTCTTGAAATTTCGAAAAATAATATGGACGATTTTGAAGTCAAATCTTTCATTTAGCAAGATTAAAAAGTTTTATCAAAAATTCAATCAAGCTTAAAAGACTTTTCGAAGTTTTAATTTTTTTAATTTTTAATAATTGAAAATTAAAATTTTGAAGATTTTTAAAGACTTCGAAAGGTTTAGCGATTATGAAAAAATTCTTTAAAATCCTGGAGAAATTCAAATTGATTTTTTATTTTGAAAAATAAATTTTAACAGAAAAATTGAAAAGGTTTTTAAAATGTTTTGAATTATTTCCTAAAATTCCGAAAAAGAATTTGAATGATTTTAAAGCTAAATTTTTCAGCTAGCAAAGTCATAAAGTTTCCTAAAAGATTCGATCAAGTTTAAAAGACTTTTGGAAATTTCAAAAAGATTAAAAATGAATTTAAATTTGAAAACATTTCAAAGCTGTTAGAAAAAAACCTACATTTTTGAATAATTGAAACTTCAAACTTTCAAGCTTTTTATAGATTTGGAAAGGTTTTGCGATTATAAAACAATTCTTTAAGTTCTTGACAAAACTTAAACTGATTTTTTATTTTAAAAAAATACATTTTAAAAGAAAAATTGACAGAGATTTAAAAAATTTTTATATTATTTTCTAAAATTCCGAAAAAGAATGTGGATGATTTTAAAGCTAAATTTTTCAATGAACAAAGGAACAAAGTTTTATAATAAATGGATTGAGCTTAAGACACATTTAAAAGTTTTAAAAAGATTTAAAATCAATTTAAAAATTAAAAAAGTTAGAACAAATGTACATTTTTTAATATTTGAAAATGTTGAAACTTCTGAAAGATTTGGAAAGGTTTTTCGATATAAATTTAAAAAAATTAATTTCAAAAATTGAAACTGATTTTTTATTAAAATAATAAATTATAAAGAAAAATTTAGAAGCTTCTTCAGGATTTTGAAAGGTTTCACATTAAATGTTTTTTTTTAATTCCTTGAAAAATTTAAACTGATTTCTTGCTTGGGAAAATTAGTTTTGAAAGCCTATTTGAAAATATCTTTAAAGATTTCAAAAGATTTCCAAGATTTTCATAACAGGATATCTGTTTTGCAAGTCGTTTAAAAATAATTGAAAATTGGTAAAGATTTACACCAATTAAAAATCAAATGTAAATTTTTAAAGATTTCAAAAAAAAGTTTTCCAGCTTTTTAAGATGTTTGAAAGGCTTCGAGAAAATAGAATTGAGATTCCTAGGAAAATTAAAACGCCTTTTTCTTAAACAATTAATTTTCAAAGAAAATGGAAAAAGGTATCCAAAAATTTTAAAAGATTTCTGCATCATATATCGGCAAAAATAAAGGAGATTTAAGGGAAATTCGATTAATTCTCAAAGATTTAAAAATACTTTATTAATAATTCAAGTCAGTTTAAAATACATAAATGTATTGTTCGAACTTGTGAAAGTCCTAAATGTCTTTTAAACTGACTCGAAATTTTCTAAAAAAAAAATCTTTTTAAGAATTTGAAAAAATTTAAGGAGAATGAAAATATTACCTTAAATTGCTGGGAAAATTTAAACTGATCGTTTATTAATTTAAATAAATTCTAAGAAAAAATTGACAAAGATTTCAAAATTTTTAAAATTATTTTTAAAATTTTTGATTAAGATTTTGATGTAGAAGTTTTAAAAACATGCACAATTAAATTAGAACATGAACAAATGCAAAGAAAAATTAAAATGTACATTCTTAATATTTGTAAAAAAAATTTTTCAAGCATTTTGAAAGTTTTCACGATAATAAAAAAAATTTTAATTCATAAGATACTTTAAACTGATTTTGTTCTTTTGAAAAATTAATTTTAAAAGATAGACAGCTATTCTATGTTTCGTCGGAAATTGGTATTCTTAATTTCAAAAAATTATGTTTTAAAGAAGATTGTAAATTTTGTAACAATTTCGGTGTTTCACACCAGATGGCGGCGTTTTAAGTAAAAAATGATTACATTTACAAAAAGTCTAACTATTTTTGTATAATTTCGGGTCAATCCAGCGATTTCAAAATATTTTTCAAAGAGGATTTATAATTTTTAATAATTTTAAGTTATATTAACGTTTCTTATATTAAATTGGTTATTCTAAACAAAAGGTAATCAATTTCAAGAAATATTTACGATTTTCAACAATTAATTAGTACGTTATGTCAGTTTTTTTTTTGGTAATTATTCGGATTAAAAAAAATCTTAGATTTCCAAGAATGTTCACAATTTTTTAACAACTTTGGATTATATCAGCGTGTTTTACTTATAATAAGTATTTGTAATAAAAAATCATTCGATTTAAGTCTAATGATTGTTTTTTTGAACAATAAAATGTAATGGCTTGAACGATTGATATTTTTATGAGAAAATTATTAAATTTCACAGAAAATTTATAGATTTTTAACAAGTTTTTGTTATGTTGGCGCTTGACATCATGAGAATTAATGAAATATTTCAACTTACAAAAAAATGTAAAAAAGGAGATTTTTCAAAAATAATTAATATAATAATAAAACCATTTTTTACGTGATGTTAATCCTTCACGTGTAAAATTGATATAATTATAAAAAAATATAAGATTTCAATAAATATTTATAATATTTGAACAATAATAGGGTATGTTAGTGATTTCCATTGGAAATTGTTTCTCAAATTACGAGATCAATTTTCATCAATTATGAAAAATATTTTTATAAAATATTTTTGTTTAATAAGCGTTTTATTTCTAATATTTTAGATAGTACATATGCATTAGTTTTGTAATAATATTAATTTCACCCTAGAAATATTATGCGCCAATTAAGGATGGTTTTATTTTTACGGCAAACCTGTTTTCTCTATATTCATTTAGAAATGGGCGCAGTAAATTAGAGACCTGATTTAAAAATATTTCAATTTCAACTATTTTTCTATTTATCAATTTTAAAGATTTGAAAGATGAGAATTTTTAATTTTAAAAGTTATGAATATGATATTGTACCATTTCTAAGAAATTTGAATTAAAACATTTTTATTTGTAATTTTTATTTTTAATTGTAAAAGATAACTGGACGAATAATTTTCAATTATAAATGCTTAATATTGTTTTAAATCCAACTATTGAATTTTTTAGGAAACTTTCCTCTGAAAAATTGAACTACTGAATTTTCAACCGAGACGAATTATTTTTAACCCCAAAAAGATGAATTTTTAAAGAAATAGATACATGGTCGTTAAAAATGTTGAATTGTAAGTTAACAAAATAAAGAATTTCAATTAAAAACAGAATAGTTAAATTTTAAGTTAAAACATTATTTTTTAACCGAAATAAAACAGAATTGTTAGAATTATACATAAATTTCAAAGCAAATACCTAGTATAATTGGGCAATTAAAAATATCAAATTAAATTAAATTTTAAGCTTAAAAAATTTATTTTCAACAAAATAAAATTCATTTTTCAAACCAAGAAGCTAAAATAGTTCAATTTTCAACTAAAAAAACCTAAATTCATCTTTCCAACAAGTAGTAGAAAGGGAGCCTTAGAAATATGAAAAGTTGCTTTAAAAATTATCATTTATTAATACTTTTTCGAAATTTTTTTAATATTTAATTCTTAGGCTCTGAAAGATGTGAATGTCAAATTTTAAATACTGTACATTCGTTTTGTACCATTTAAAGCAATTTAAGTTCAGATTTTTTAAATTTCAAACGTTCTAAATTTGGAAATGGCCCCCTATCAAGTTGTAAAATTCATTAAATTGTAGATTATAATTTTTTTAAAGTATACAATTTTAAGTATTCCTCTGAATTTGTAAAATTTTAAATGCTCATTTAAGAACGAAAGTGCTTTTACAATTTTATATTTTACAATTTTTAACGAATTAAAGTTGAAAGTTACTTGCAATGAATTTTTCGCTTTTGGGGTCAATTCTTGATGAAAAAATTAACATAGGAAAATTTATTTATTACAAATTAAAATTAATTATTTAAGTAAGCATTGGTTTAAAAAAAAATTCAACCATAAAATACAATTTCTTTCAAACGATACAGTTTTGAAAGAATTAAAAATAAAACCAAACCATTTTCTATATTTCGATATAAAATTATTTTATTTTAAATGGTTTCAATAACAAAATTTTCATTTAAAACGATTTTAGTTTGAAATAATTTAATGTTTAAAGTTATAAATTGAAAGCTGATTAAAATATAAAATTATTTAATTTACAATTTTGAAATGTATCAAAATTTTAGTTACTAATTATTCATTTCCTTCTATTGTACACTATCGAATATTTAAAATTGATCCTAAAGAATTTCATAAAGGGCGATCGGTACATTAATTGGCAACCGCCCACAATGATTGTCAATTTTCTTTAAATATATTTGATTGAGAAATATTCATAAATAAAAATTAATAACTTAACTTACCCTTAATTATCAACTTACTGCAATTTGATTTTACACTTAATTTTTAACGCTTTACGTTAACTTATTTCTAAACTTTAATCAACAAAACCTCGACCGTGTATGTGTTTGTAGTAGTAGTTTTCTTACGATCCGGAGGAGAAATGTCGGTCCAACTAAGCCAACAGATGGCACCACAAAAAGTAGGTCTGTCTTTTTCATTGAATTGCATTAAGAAAAACCAAAAATAATTAAAAACTTGATGCTGTTTGCAAATAAACAAAAAATAATATATGAAAAAATAAGAGTAATTATTACTTATTATTTCAAAAAAGAAAAAGTCATAAAGATATGTAGTTTAATATGAATAAAATTTAATTTTGAGATACATTTTGAAAGCAGTTCGAACTTCATATTTCTGTGATTTATTTTGCTATTATTATTGATTTTATTATTTGTTCTAGTTAAACAAAATTATTTATTGTTGAAATTATTAATGTAGCTAATGAAAAAATTAATAATATTTAAGACCTCAATGACAAAAGTATTTAAAACATATACATGATCAGAAGATGTAATAAAAAATATATTACTTATATCTAATACAAATATAATAATAATTAGAATATGTAAGACTAAAGCTTTTTTCTCGCTGCATTCAGCCACTAATAATTTTATTGTAAATTTTAAATTTAAAGGAGGTTTTAAATTAAATAGTTAATTATAGTATTGCAAACCTTATTTCTAAAATAAACAGACTATAATCTATTAAAATCTATAAACAAACGTACTGTACTCATGACGCACAGTTGGAGGAAACGCACTTTTTTCATTTAAAAATGTCCAGAGCATTAAATTTTCTTGCGATTTTGAATTTTTCTGTTTTAAATTAAAGATCAGTAAATTCTATAGATCTTGACTCTCCGAAATTTTGTGTCTATTTTTTTTTATTAATAATTTTTCCAGTCAAAGTATGGACAAAGTCTTCTTACCGGTGAAAATTTTTTTTGCTGAAAGTGTTTCCCATTAATGTAGGAATGACATTTAATAACCAAAATAATTTAAAAGTTTATAATAACCACTGTGAGGAACAATTTTTGTGTCAAAATATTAGAATTTGAGATTTTTCAAATTATAATATCCTTCAATGTCCAGAACGACTTCAGGTATTTCTTAAAATAATAAATATTTAATAATATTTGATCAAATATAACAATTAAAAATTTTATAAACAAATTAGATTAACAAATTCAAAATGTTTGCTCTTTCACATAGAAAATTTTGTTTGCACTGGAAATGTTTTAAGCTGTTGGACGAATGACTGCTAGTCACAAAAATATTAGAAGTGTTAACAATAACCACTGTTATTAGCTTATCAAAGATGCATTGTTTAGGAATATCCGTAACCATTGTAGCGATTAAAGAAAATAAAAATTTTGATAAAACCTTACATTTGAATATTTTGTCACGAGAATTATTTATAACAATAATTATTGTTAACTTCTCAAATATTTTTATGACTAGCAGTTATTCGCCCAACAGCTTAAAATATTTACAGTGAAAAAAAAATTCTATGCGAATTGTTGTAGGAAATACCTGAATTCTTTCTGGCGCTTGAAGGAAATAATGATTTGAAAAATCTCAAATTATAATATTCTGCAACGAAGAATTGTTTATAACAATAGTTATTATGAACTTTTAAATTATTTTTGTTATTAAATGTCATTCCTACATTAATGTGAAGCACTTTTAGCACCAAAAAATGTTACCGATAATAAGTCTGTTTCTTAATTTGTTTATCAAATTTGTTTGCAACAAATAATTGGAATGATAAACAAATTATTTGTATTTTATGATTCCTTAAACATTAATTTAAGACAATATAAAGTTTTCCTGATCAGTTATCAAAGCGTCAAAAATTGTTATGTACACAATTTCAGTTTTTTCATGCTTTGAATAGAAAAATTATTAATAAACAAATAGAGAAGACAAAAGTTCTGAGCGTCAAGCGGAACGAAAAAAGTAAATTTCCTCCTACTGTCCGTCATGAGTACTGTACGTTTGTTTATGGAGTTTAATAGTTTATAGTCTATTCATTTTAGAAATGAGGTTTGCAATAATATAATTAACTATTTAATTCAAAAGCTCCTTTAAATTTAAAATTTAAAATAAAATTATTAGGGGCTGAATGCAGCGAGACAAAAGCTTTCAAGATTAAGCAACAAATAAATTATTGAACTGTATAAATTTATATATGTTTGGTTCAATTTAAATAAATATATACATTATATTAAATAATATTAAATCCACTTTCTCATTTATTAGTCCTTTCATTGACTTTTTACCAAATTATTCCCTCAATATACAATATACAAAAAACAAAATAATTTTTTTACTTTAACAAATAATAAAATCAATAATATGAGCAAAATAAATCACAAAAATATAAAGTTCAAACTGCTTTCAAAATGTATCTCAAAATTAAATTTTATTCATATTAAACTACAGATTTTCATGAATTTTTCTTTTTTCAAATAAATAGTAATTGTTAGACTTATTTTTTCATCTATTTTGTTTTGTTTATTTGCAAACAGAATCAAGTTTTTTATTATTTTTTCTTTTTCTTAATGCAATTCAATGAAAAAGACAGACCTACTTTTTGTGGCGCCATCTGTTGGATTAGTTTAACCGACATTTCCCCTCCGTATTAGATACGAACAGAGTATAGTAGCTGCAAACACTTGACAATTATTATTTTTATTTATTTATTATTATTATTTTTTATTTATTTATTTTATTTATAAAAATAGGTTTAAATTAAAGTCTACAAATATTGAAATTTTTGTTGTGAAATTTGTTGATGATATTTAATTTTATTTAATGTTATAAATAATTGCATATTGACGCTTCAATTTCCATTTAGCTCGATATAAAATTGCATCACGTTATTAAGTGGAATTAAGTCAGCAATTCACACCTGCAAGGCACGTAACTGAGACGAATGCATTCGGCGAAGTTGACGCCGAAAGGTTATGGAATTATGGGAAAAGAAAATAAGAAAGAAACGAATTTAAAGAGAGAGTGTGCAATTGTGTTAAAAATGCATGGGTGGTCTAAGGCGAGTTGTATAATTAAAAATGGTTTGTTGAAAGAATAATGTTTACTAATGTAATTTAAATATTAATTATCTCTAAGTGAAAAGTGGACAGAGTTGGAAATTTTAGAAAAAACCGCAACTATCTGGCTTTACTGTAGGAGAAGATAATTATAAACAATAATAATTTGTTTCAACAGGTTTTTTTTTGTTAAATTTATTATTAAGGCACTTCAAGTAAAAGATAGAAGCATCATTAAACATATTTAAAAAACTGCAACTTTCTACCATTATGCGAAGATAATATTATCAGAAAAAGTATTAAATTCTTTAAATAAATATTTGTGTTGACTTCAGGTAATTATTTCTCCACTTTAATTGACAAGTTGACAAAAATTTGAACATTCACAAAACTGCAACTATCTAATATTAATGTAGAAAAGGATACGTATAAACAATAATAATTTGTTTAAACAATTATTTTTAATCATTTGAATAGAATATTAACTCTTACTTACTTTTTGTGGTTCGATTCCCAATGGAGTAAAGATGGAGTAGGATCTTTTTTCAGGAAATAATTCTAATTTAAAAATATTATTTTTCATCTAGTCTTATTAAGACGTTGAGCATTTTCTGTTATTGAAGATTCTTAACTTGATCGATATTGTGTGGATTTTCTGCCTTCATGGTTTGGAGGGTTGATCTACTGTCGGTAAGGTACAATCTCTGATAATACAGCAGATAAATTTTAAAAAAATTTTAAACAATTATTTCTTGTTAAATTTAATTAATTATTAAGTCATTCCAAGTGAAAGGTAGACAAATAGTTATAATTTCAGAAGAATCCGCAACTATCTAGCATTACTGTAGAAGGAGATAATGACATACAATAATAATTTCTTTAAACAATTATTTTTTGTTAAATTTACTTAATTATTAAGTCACTATCTAGCATTACTGTAGAAGGAGATAATGACATACAATAATAATTTCTTTAAACAATTATTTTTTGTTAAATTTACTTAATTATTAAGTCACTCCGAGTGAGGGATAGATAAATACTTTAAAAAAATAAAAGAAACCGCAAATATCTAGCATTAATGTAAGAGGAGACAATTATAAAAAATAATAATTTGTTTAAACAATTATTTGCTGCTAAATTTTCTTAATTATTGAGTCACTTCGAGTGAAGAATAGACTAATAGTTAAAAATTTAAGAATAAACTGCAACTTTGTACTATTAAGTAAATGAAATATTAATAACAATGGTAATAAATTGCTTAAGCAACTATTTTTGTTAACTTCAATTAAATTATTACTTTATTATATTTGAAAAATAGACTAAAAGTTAAAAATTTTAGACAAAAGCTGCAACTATCTAGTATTATTATAGAAAAAGGTAGCTATTAACCAATTGAATTTGTTTGAGCAATTATTTTTACTAATTTTATTTAAATATTAACTCACTCCAATTGAAAAGTGGACCAAACGTTAAAAATTACAGAAAAAACCGCAATTATTACAATTATTATTATTATTA
>NC_046658.1:180660819-180664158 GCF_010883055.1 Belonocnema kinseyi
AAAAGACGACAAAAGTTAAAAACTTAAAAAAAAACTGCAACTATCTAGCATTAATATAGATGAAGATACCTCTCAATAATAATAGTTTGTTTAAAGAATTATTTTTACTAAGCCGAATCAAATATTAAGTCACTCCAAGTGTAAAGTGAACAAAAAGTGGAAAATCTAAGAAAAATTGCAATTTCTATCATTATTCGAAGAGAATGTTATTAACAATAATAATACATTCTGCAAACTATAATTTTTGTTAACTATTACCTCACTCTAGTTGAATATTGGACAAAAAGTAGAGAATTTTTGAAAAATCCTCGACTCTCTATCTCAATTTGAAGAGAAAATTGCTAAAGTGAATAATAAATTGTTTAAAACATTTATGTGAATATACAATTATAAGTGTGAAGCATTATTTTTGCATCAGCAACAATTTTCATTTAAAAAAACAAACAACATTCATAATTAGCTCAAGAACTCGCAAAACCCATTTTTTCACTATTGGCGTTTTTCTGGGATCCTATAAGACAGACTTATGGGGATGATAAAATGAAGTTTTGCTTACTCGAAGGCGCACCTATTTCTGTTCCCCAATGCTGGGATACACCAAGTGACGCAGTTCCGTTTCCTCCCACCACGGCCCCTGTACGGTCTCGCCCGCGTGAGTGGCTTACCAATTGAAAAAAGTCCTGAAGAACGGGAAGCCCCCATTGCTTTTAATTCAGTATTTTAGCATGACATCATGAAAATGCATGCGACTTTTTCGAGAAATATTTTAAACATAAAAGCAAGCCGAAAATGTACAAATAGTAATATTTTCTCAGTGATGCTTCATTATTTTGTCGATTGATAACCTTTTACTGTCACGAGATAAAATAATTATGTAAATGTTGAAGTTAGCGTATAAGATCGATTTGATCAGTATCGTGTAATCTAACCTCAAATTTCGGATAATTGATTTTATTTCGTGAAATTTTGACGTTTAAAAATTTTTCTCCACAAAGGCGTTTGCTTTCCCATGTAAAGATGTAGCAACCATGCCATTTCCATCTATCCTATCATGATCGTGACGTCATGCTACATATCTTAATATTACGTTTTTTTATTCTATTATATTGATTTTCATTCGGCAAATTGTACTATTTCAAGGAGAAGTTATATTTGTCACGTCGCACAGTGGTGCAAAATTAACGTCCTTGGACAAAAAAAGATGTTCAATAGCAATGAAAATGTTTAAAAACTTATTGAATTTGCCTTAATTAACAAAAGTGCTATTTGGCCATTTCTAAAGGTACAAACTTGATTTTTATAATACATTGTTTAAATTTAGTGCGAATCAGGTGATGAATCGCCACTAATACAAAAGAAACCATTTTTATTCATTTATTTGCTCATAACAAATGCAATACATTTTTTAATACTTCAAAAGTTAAAATTTTATTTTTTATTTTTGTTATCAAATAAACAAATAAACAAAATTTAAAAATCGGCCATAACAGTTTGATTCGAGATTGTATTAACTTTTATTTAAAAAAAAAATAGTTAAAATCGGATCATAATTTCCATCTGAAAATCAATTTGTCCACGGACGTTTTTTTGGCCCCACTGTGCGGCGTACGTCGATAAAACACTTAAAAAACACTGGCATGCATGATTCATACAAATGATTCATTTGCTACTCAGAAAGTTGAATTTTTAACTAAAAACGTAAGTTTTACATTTCAAAGCAAAGGGGTAATAGTAATTTTTCTGTGAGAAAATTAATTTTAAACCGATAATGATAAATTTTTAACGAAATAGTTAAATTTTAAACTAAAAAAATAAAAGTAAAAAATTTTTTAAAATCTACTACAATAATAAATTTTGAAGCAAAAAGATCCATTTTTAACCCAATAGATAATTTTTTAACAATAAAGATGAATTTTCGACCAAAAAATAAATTTAAACGAAAATGATGAACTTTTTGTACAAAAAAGATGAATTATTAACCAAATGGATAAACTTCTATCCAAAAAGACACATTTTCAATTAAAATTGTAAATCTTTACCCCAAAATCTGAATTTTTAACCAAATAGTTCAACTTCTAATAAAAAATGTGAGATTACAATCAAAGAGATTAATTTTCTAGCACAAAATTTGAATGTTCAACAAAATATATTCTTTTTTAACAAACAAAAATTAATTTTCAACAAAAATTGTGAATCTTTTTCCCTAAAAATGTATTTTCTACCAAAGATGATAAATTTTCAACAAAAAAATTCATTTTAAACCACGAACATAATTTTTTTTAAATACATTAATGAATAAATTTTTTACTGAAAGGGTTAAATTTTTTACCAAAGAAATACAATTTGGATCAGGAATATTAATCTTCCACCAGAAATACGCATTTTCAACTAAAAATGTATACAAATTTGCAACAAAACAGTTAAATTTTTAAAATGTACATTTTAATTCAAACATGAAATAGTTAAACATTCAGTTTAGAAAATGTTTTCAAACGAATAAGTCGAATTTTGAAGAAAATAGATCAATTTTCAACGAAGGAAATACATTTTTAACAAAAAATTATGAATATTTCACCCAAGAAAATGAATTTTTAAGCACGAACATAAATAATTTTCTACCAAAAAAAATAACTTTTAACATAATACATCAATTTTTAACCAAATACAGTGAAACTCTTCAATAGCCCTCCCTTTTATAGCACTTCCGAGAATTGGCGCCGCGCCGCATATAGGTCTAAAAGAGTTGTGCGGGATCTGCCTCTGTTACTCAGGCGAGCACTCGGGCGTGAACAAACAAAAGGGAAGCGGGCTATAATGAGTTAGTTCCCACCCACTCTCAGCCCCAAACTCGGCGCTATAAAGAGTTTCACTGTAGTTGATATTTTCAACGATATAAGATTACTTTTTCAACCAAATATCGAATAAGTAAATTGAAATTAAACAGCAAAATTAATTTTCAGTCAAATAAAGAACGAGTTGTCAACAAAATGTTGTAACCAAAAAACCCAAGAAACGAATTTTTAACTAAATAACTCCATTTTTACTCAAATAACTGGATCACATATCAAAAAGATAAATTTCCAACCAAAAAGATTAATTTTAGGCTAAAAAAGACGAATTTTTCTAAATATACCTGAATTTTCAAGTAAAAAAATTAACTTTTAAACACAAAATGGAATTGTTTATTTTTTCAAAATATATATTTTCATATACAATGTAACTCTTCAATAGCCCTCCCTTCTATAGCCCTTCGGAGAATTGACGCCGCGCCGCAGGTCTGCAGTTGTGACTCAGTCGAGCACTCAGGCGTGAACAAGCAACAGTGAAGCGGGCTATAAT
>NC_046658.1:180664168-180671994 GCF_010883055.1 Belonocnema kinseyi
CCCGTCAGCCCTAAAATCGGCGCTATATAAGAGTTTTACTGTATTTCATAAAGTTTTCATATGTATATATTTCATGTTATATTCAACCTCATTTTATTCTTCAAAATTGTAAGTTTACTGTATAACTTAGTTTGAAATCGCGTGCTTTTCATCACTTCTGGTTTCCGTTTAATCGCAGCCAATCAAAAAAGTGGGAGGTTGTGACAGAACTTTGCCTAGAGGATCTCTAGGAAATACGTGTTAAACTTCAATTTGGAAGAAAAATTTTTCGGACCACCCTAGTATGCAGTCACCAGCGCAAGTCGCGTCGCGCAAGCTGCGCTTCATAATTCTGGTCGCGTACACCTGATATCGACTCTTCAGAACACTGGACTCGCTTTCTAGGCTTCTCGAAGGAAGGACCCTCGAAATAATCGATTAGAGAACGGATCGCGAACGTTGCATTGAGAGTGGAGTAGGTACCTACGGAACAGTACACGTAAGTACGTTGCAAAGCAAACGTTTGCAGTTGCTAATCAAGCTCACATAATACCGCGCCGATACACCGGCTCGCAAATAGCCTACGGGGATTTCACGGCACACCATATGCGCTATATGCTCCAGGGTTTCGCACACCGAACAGCACCCCATTGGTTCCAGATTTGCAGTAGAGGCGTGTGTGCCTCGCCAATATTTTCCTAACGCTATATTTGAACTTGAACCGACTGATGTAGTGGCACAAATTGGATTTGAAATTTATAAGGCGGAAATCTTCGGGGTCTCGCCCTTCAAGTCAGGCATCAGCCAAATGCGAATTGTGTTTCAAATCAAAGCGCAGATTTGATTTATTAAGTCTAATCAGATCAAGAGTGTAGATAGGCGCGAGAATTTGCGGATACGAATACCTACTTTACCGACTTTGTTAGAATAATTCTACAGCTCAAGTGGTTCATGTCCGTGCTACGTTTCTAGAATATTCTCAAAGAGACCCGGTGATGTCCAGGAATGATATTGCATTTTTCGGAGGTATAAGAATTGAGGGTTAAAGTTATTTATCGTTTCAGTTATACATTTCTCGTAAAGATTTTCTAGGTTTTTTATTTGGCTTTGCATTTTGTACTTCGCAATATAGTATTGATTGAAAACATGGATGATTTCTATTATCTGGGGTATATTATTCAGCAGAAAATGCAAAAAATAAAATAAAACCTCGTAAATGTTTACGATAAATATATAAATAAAATTTTAAATAACCTTGAAGTTCTTTACGCAGAATTTCTTTCTCACAATTGGGTTATATATTTCTGGAACGTCATCTGACCTCTTCGAGAAGATTTTAAAAATCGAGCACGGACATTATCTCGAAGTCGGTAAGGTAGGAATTTGTACAAAGGTGTCCTAAAAAAACACGTTTTTTTACTTTGATCACGCAGCCCCAAAACTTTTTTCATTTTATAACAAAATAAATTTGTATTTTTGTTTTGTTTAACAGATAAATGTAAAAGGCAATGCTGGACCTTAACTGCCCCAAATTGAATAAAACCATTATTTAATACAAACTTTTTAAAAATTATTTAACAAAAAATCAAGCTTGTTCTCATAAAGAAGTTTTACACTTTTTATTTACAATATTCTCAATTGTTTAAAAATATTTGTTTAAATTTTTGGATTACAGGCGTTTTTTATGTCCCCATCCCCATCCAGACACTTACAAAAAAGAATCCAGAAATATTTTTTCAGCTCTAAATCAAGGAAAATAGGTAAATTTGTCACAAAGATAGGGGAATGAATTCTTTAAAAAAATATTCATGTAGATAAAATATAAAATTTAATTTGAAAAGCTTCAAGTTTTAACCAAGAAGCAGAAGTTTCACTGATAAAGATAAATACTCAAAGAAAAATCCAATAGTTCATATTTCAACAAAAAGATAAATTTTCAACAAATGAGTTCAGTTTGCAATCCGAAAATATGAATATTTAAAAAAAAAGTTAATTTCCAATCAAAAAATAATTTTCTACAAAAAAAAAGGAATTTCCAAAACAATGCATCAATTTTCAAACAAATAGTTCAGTTTTCGACTCAAAAATATAAATTTTTTTTACGAAACACTGAAAGTTTCAAGAAAATAAATTTTTAACCCAAGTTATGAATGTTTAAACAAAGAAATTAGTTTTTAGCAAAGTTGTTCCAGTTTGATTTGGTTTATTGTTTGTTTCTGGTTGATAGTTCAACTACTTGGTATCAGTAGTTGAATTTTCAACAACAAAAAATGGGTTTTTAACGAAAAATGTAATAGTTAATATTCAAAAAAATATATTTAAATTTTCAATGAAAAATATTTGAATTCATTTAAAGAAGACGAATTTTTGACCAAATAGTTGAATCCTAAACTTAGCTAATTTCATCATTTTATTATTATCTATTTTCTATCAAAAAAGATGAATTTTTAAGAAAATACATCAACTTTCAACCAACTTGTTGAGTTTTCAACTAAAAATAAATTTTCAACCAAAAGTGAAAAAGCGAAATTTTTAATTAAAAATTTTAATTTTCGACAAAATAGTTAAATTTTCAACTAATTAAATCAAATCTCAACTCAAATGATGAATGTTCAATAGAACACACAAAAAACTTCTATTTAGTAAAAAAATAACTACATTTTTTAAATTTGTTGAACAGGGATATCTTGGATCCACGAAATATTTGCAATAGAAAGTGCCGGAAGTTAAAAAATTATTTTTGTTAAAAAAGGGAAGTTTTTTAATTTCTAGGGAAAATTTTTCAACTTTTCTGTACTTTTCCATCTTATTCCCTTTTCTTTATTTTTTCTGAATTATGAACAAATTAAATAAATTTGTAAATAAATAATTGGAAAAATATATGTGATTCTATTTAAAATTTGGTTTTATTCATTTTTAGTTTATATTTTTTCGTTTCTAAAATTTTATATCTATATATTGAAATTATTTATCTAAAAAGCATCTATTTTCAACGAAAAATGTAGTTGTTAAAATTCCATATAAAAGAATTTAAGTTCAATTTTATAAAATCTTTTTAAACATTTTTGTTGTTTTTTTTTTCTATAAAAAAGTTAAATTTCCAATCCAAGAAAATAAATTTTCATCACAAAAGTTAATTTTTTACTAATCAGTTGAATGTTTAATAAAATATTTAAATTTTTGTTGAAAAAAATTTGCAACTAAGACATATTAATTTTGAACAAAACAGTTGCATTTTTAACCAAATAAATTTATTTTGTGTGGAAAAACACTATTTTCTTTTGAAAAAAGTTGAATTTGCAGCAAACAAAAGTGGTTAATTTGATACAAAAAGAGAATAATTTTCAACCAGGCAGTTGCATAGAAAAAAAGTGTATACGGAAAGCGATGAATTTTCAAACCAAGAAGATAAGTATTTAACAAAATAGTTTAATTTTCTACCGAAAAAAATTGTTACTAAAGAAAAAATAAATTTTTCAATTAAAATTTTGAATTTGTCAACAAAAAAGAGGAGTTTGCAACAAAGAAGTTTGACTTTTTGATAAAAAATAGTTAGATTTTCTGGTAGTGTTCTATTAATCAATCTTTTTTGAACAAAATAATTTTCTTTGTTTCAAGATTTAATTAAGCGGTTTAAAGCAGAAATGCTTTAAGAAAAATAATCCTGTTTTTTAAAATTCTTGTATTTTGTTAATTACTCATCACCTTTGTTAAGAATTAATTTTTTAAAGTGAAAATTTAACTCTAGAATATAATAATTCAAAATTATTTAAAAACTAATCTTTTTAGTTGAAAATAGGCAACAGCTTGGTTAAGGATTCTACTATTTAATTGAAAATTCGTATTTTTTGTTTGAATTCCACTGTTTTTAAAATTTTAAACGAAAATTTCTTTTAGTTTTAATATTATAAAATTAATTTATATAATATTTTGGTTAAAAATTTATATTTTTTCATGGAAAATTTAACTATTTTTTTTATGTTCTATGTATCATGTTTTGAATATGAACTGCTTTTTACTTAAAATCAAATTATTCGCTGGTTGAAATATCAGTTTGAAAATTCGTCTTTATTCGCAGGAAATACATCTTGGTTACAAATTCGTATTTTGGGTTCAATTGAATTCTTATTTAAATAAAAAATTTGTATCTCATTTTAATAAAAATATTAGCTGTATTTGACATAAATTTATAATATTTTTTGGTTAAAACACCAGGTTAAAAATTCACTATTTTATTAAAAATGTATCTTTTTGCTTAAAAATTAATCTGCTTTGCGAATAATTAATTTTGTGTTTACAATTTAACTTCTTGGTTGCATGTAGAACTGCTTTGTTTCAACTTTGTTTTTTTGGTTTAAGATTCATCCTTTCTTTTGGAAATTCATCTCTTTAGTTGAAAAGTGATATTTTTAATTGAAAATTAAAATTTTTTGTTCATTGCACATTGATCTTTTTAATTGATAATTTGTTTATTTGTTGTTAAAAGTTAATTTTTGTTGTTAAAAATTTAATTTTCAAATGGAAAATTCTTGTATTGTGTTTAAACTGTGTCTGTTTTTCGTTTAAACTCTGTCTGTTGGGTAAAAAATAATCTGTTTTGAGAAAAATAAATTTTCTTTTTTGACAATATAACTTCTTGGTTGCAAGTTGAACTGCTTTGTTAGAAATTTATTTTCTTGTTATAAGATTAATTCTTTTTTGTTTAATTCAGCTCTTTCGTTGAAAATTGATCTTTTTCATTGAAAATTTGTTTATTTTTTGCTGAAAATTTAAGTGGCTAATTTAAAATTCTAGTATGTTGTTTATAATTCGTCTTTATGGCGAAAAATTAATCTGTTTCGCGGAAATTTAATACTTTTTACAATTTAACTTCTTGGATGCAAGTTCAACTGCTTTGTTTAAAATTTATTTTTTTGGTATTAGATTCCTCCTTTCTTTTAAAAATGCATCTCTTTCATTGAAAATTGATCTTGTCAATTGACAATTTGTTTATTTGTTGTTAAAAGTTAATTTTTATTGTTGAAAATTTAATTTTCAAATGGAAAATTTTTTTATTTCGTTTAAACTTTGTATGTTGAGCAAAAAACTAATCGGTTTTGAGAAAAATAAATTTTCTTTTTTGACAATATGACTTCTTGGTTGAAAGTTGAACTACTTTATCAAAATTTAATTTTGTTGGTAGAAGATTCATAATTTTAGTTAAAAGCTCGTTTCCCTTTTTGGTTCAAAATTTATTTTTATCTGAATATTGAACAATATCATTTAAAAATTAAACAATTTGGTCGAAAATTCAACTATTTAGTTCAAAATAAAACAGTTTTTTATTAGTAAAAAGGAAATCTGATTGGTTAAAAATTTATGATTTTAGTTGCAAATATAATTATTGTCGTAAATTTATTTTTGTGTTTAAAATTTTGATTTGCGGGTTAAAAATTAAATTGTGTTGTTAAAAATTCCTTTTTTTTGGTAAATGATTCATTCTTTCTTTCAAAAATTCAGCTCTTACGTTGAAAATTGATCTTTTAAATTGAAAATTTTTATAATTTTTGTTGCAAAATTTAACTGTTAAATTGAAGATTCTTGTATTTTGTTTAACTGATTTGTTTAAAATTTATTTTTTTGGTATTAGATTCCTCCTTTCTTTTAAAAATGCACCTCTTTCATTGCAAATTGATCTTGTCAATTGAAAATTTCTTTATTTGTTGTTAAAAGTTAATTTTTATTGTTGAAAATTAAATTTTCAAATGGAAAATTCTTTTATTTTGCTTAAACTTTGTCTGTTGAGCAAAAAACTAATCAGTTTTGAGAAAAATAAATGTTCTTTTTTGACAATATAACTTCTTGGTTGCAAGTTAAACTTCTTGGTTGAAAGTTGAACTACTTTATCAAAATTTAAATTTGTTGGTAGAAGATTCATAATTTTAGTTAAAAGCTCGTTTCCCTTTTTGGTTCAAAATTTATTTTTATCTGAATATTGAACAATATCATTTAAAAATTAAACAATTTGGTCGAAAATTCAACTATTTAGTTCAAAATAAAACAGTTCTTTATTAGTAAAAAGCAAATCTGATTGGTTAAAAATTTATAATTTTAGTTGCAAATTTAATTATTGTCGTAAATTTATTTTTGTGTTTAAAATTTTGATTTGCGGGTTAAAAATTAAATTGTGTTGTTAAAAATTCCTTTTTTTGGTAAATGATTCTTTCTTTCAAAAATTCAGCTCTTACGTTGAAAAATGATCTTTTAAATTGAAAATTTGTATAATTTTTGTTGCAAAATTTAACTGTTAAATTGAAGATTCTTGTATTTTGTTTAACTGCTTTGTTTAAAATTTATTTTCTTTGTATAAGGTTCTTTCTTCCTTTTAAAAATGCATCTCGTCAGTAGTTTGTTTATTTTTTGTTACAAATTTATTTTTGTTTTTGTAAATTTGACTGTTCAATTGAAAACTCTTATATTTTGTATAAAACTCGTCTTTTTAGCAAAAAATAAACCTGTTTTGCACAAAATAAATTTTTTGTTGACAATTTAACTACTTAAATGCAAGTTGAACTGCTTTGTTTACAATTTATTATCTTTGTATAAGATTCTTCCTATTTTTTAAAAATACATCTCCTTAGTTCAAGATTATTTTTTCTCCTTGAAAATTAATTTTATTAAGTAAAAATGCATTGAATGAATTTTGGTTGAAAATTGACGTTTTTTCGTTTAAAATTTAACAGATTGTAAAATTTAAAAATGACTGATTTCATCACTGAGTTAAATTGCCTGATTGGAAAAGTCTCTTTTAATTAATTTAAATTTATAGTTTAAATGAAACTTTCTCCTGCCTTTACTTGAAATAAAACAATCTACATCCTACAAGAGTTCTTCTCCTTTTTAAGATTGCGACAAATTAAAAAGAATTAATGCTAAGGAATGACCGTTCTTAAAAAAGAATGACATTATATGACAGAAATTTTCAACACAAATTCACGGTCTTAAAGGTGATGAATGAAACTGATCTCAGTTGAAAATCCGCCGTTGTTCCCGGCCGGGCATCATCAATAAACTGCGGGACTGGTCCAGCAAAAGGGACTCAAGTCCAGTATTACTCAGCTCTCAGATACATATATATAGTTATATAGTTATGGATATAGTTATACGCATAGTAGTGCATTTACTCTCTACGAAAAAGCCGACAGAAAACCTTTCCTTTCGCTCACTTTGAAACGTCGCTTGACTAGTTCCATTTGTCAAAAACGTGCTTAATGACGCCCACACTGATTACGAAGTAATATCAGCCAGTCAGCGAGAGATCGTCTTGAAGACATTAATAGAACCGTGAAATCGTGGTCGTTACCTCCGATTAACGCCGTTATCTTTCATTTCGAATTTAGAGTAAACCGAGTTCTCCGAAACCATTAGTGTGTGGCTGTGCGGTCCTTGAGACCGCACGTCGATGGTAGCATCACAATTTTATATTCCTGTTTCAGTTTCTTTCAAGATATTTAAAATGCAAGATGTCACAAATAAAAAATTGAGCTTGGTGCGCGTATCCAATCATCCCTCATTGGAGAAAAAATACAAAAATTAGCATGGACGTGTGGACGTGCAGTCTCACTGACCGCACCATTCTTCTAGTGTATGCGTTCCTCCCCAAAATGGTGTAAAAAATTACGAAAAATAAAATTTGATAAAGTTTATTAATTTCTTTCTTATTCGAATATCCCTTAATGTAATAGTTGGTGTTTTAAACAACAAAAGATTTTTATTTTGAATAATAGACCGCTGAATTGTACCAAAAAGTACCAATTTCTAACAAAGTAGTTGAATCTTCAAAGCAGAATGATTTTCAACAAAAAATT
>NC_046658.1:180672094-180673270 GCF_010883055.1 Belonocnema kinseyi
TTCATTTTATTTCAAAGCAAATAGAGATATAAATAGAACCGCCGAAGTGTTCCGACAGGCAATCGTGCACCTTCGAGTTTTCAAATTCAGAAGAGGAGAAATAAGTTGCGCGCGCAACCCAGGCATTTATATCGTCTCCTACCATATTCACACGGGCATAGACGTGTCATAGGATTGGACCACGTCTCGTTTCAGATCTGGGATCACTGATCCTCTGGTTAATACAAGCTGTAATTTATTTTTAATTTATTTTTTTGCCTCAAATATCAATTATTACATTTGTGTTGAAAACTCCTCTTTTAAGGTTGAAAATTAAACTACTTGTTTGAAAGTTGAACTGCCTGATCAAAAGATAATTTTTTTGGTAGAAGAATCATAATTTTAGTGAAAACCCCGTTTCCCGTTATGGTTTAAAATTTACTTTTATCTGAAGATTTAACAATATCATTTAAAAATTAAACAATTTCGTCGAAAATTTAAATTTTTAGTGCAAAATTCAAAAGTTCTTTATCAGTAAAAGGCAAATCTAATTGGTTAAAAATTTCTAACTTTAGTTAAAAATTTAACTAATTGTTGTAAATTTATTTGGCTGTTTGAAATTTTTTGTTTACAGATAAAAAATGAAACTGTGTTGTTGAAAATTCCTTTTTTGGGAGAAAAATAAGCTGTTTGGTTCAAAGTTAAATTTTGTCATAAAAATTTATATTTTGGTTGTAAATTCAACTATATTGCTGTTAAAAAATAATTTTTGCGTTTAAAATTAAACTAATCCATTTTCGGTTGAAAATGTACATTTTGCATTGAAAATGAATTTTGGCTAGTCAAAAATTGATGCATTTCTTTATAAAATTTGTCTTTTCTGGTAAAAAATTGATCTTCTTAGTTGTAAATTCAACTATTTAGTTAAAAATGTATGCGTTTTCTTGAAAATGTATCTTTTGTATTCGAAAATTAACCTTCCATTTAAAAAAATTACCTTTCTGATACAAAATCTAACTATTTCGTTGAAAATTAAACAATTCGATTGAAAACTTAACTGTTGGGTGAAAAAATCATCTTTTTGATCAATAATGCAAATTTTTTGTTGAAAATCATTCTGCTTTGAAGATTCAACTACTTTGTTAGAAATTGGTACTTTTTGGTACAATTCAGCGGTCTATTATTCAAAATAAAAAT
>NC_046658.1:180673370-180676869 GCF_010883055.1 Belonocnema kinseyi
TCTTTTTGACTTTAAAATTAAATAATTTCGTTGAAAATTCATGTATTTTGTTTGAAATTTGTCTTTTTTTGTAGATTATTAATTTTCTTGGCTGAAAATTCATGTTATTGGTTGACACTTTAACAACTTTGTTGAAAACAAATTTTTTACGTTGAAAATTATTTATCTTCATCTGAAAATGTAACTATTATAGGATTGATCAAAAATTAATCGTATATATTGGGTAAATTTGAAAATCGTTTCTTTTATAGAACATTAACCTTCTTGGTCAAAAATTCACCTTTTCCCTTGAAAATTTAACAATTTCGTTCAAAATTCGTTTTTTTTCTCGATTAATTCAATTTTTTATCACAGCTTTTATCTGGAAATTGAACTATTCCATTTTTGGCTGAACTGTATCCTGTAAATTGTATTAGTTAAAACACCAATTATTTGTTAGAAAATTAATTTATTTGTTTTCGATGATGACTTGAAATATTATTTTAGTCTAAAATTTTTTATTTTTAACCCATTCAATTTGAAATTTTTAAATTAAAAACAGAAAATTTCGTTAATTTTCAGCAATATTTAACCGTTCATTTAAAACAATCCATTACAAACAACTGTTAAAAACTACAAATTTGAACAGAACGGTTCAAAATAGAATACTTTGAATTGTTAAATTTGTAATGAGCTGAATATAAAGTTTAAACGCTACAACTTTAATTTTAAAAAATTTAGACTTTTGCAGGTTTAAAAAAATAATAAGCTTTTTGAGAATTGTACAGTATTTAAAAAGAATAAAAAAAATTGTTGGTATTTTAACTAATACAATGTACAGGATAAAGTTTCAACCAAAAATTGAATAGTTCAATTTCCAGATCAAAACGATTAGTCTTTAATCAATTCTGGAATAGTTACATTTTCAGATAAAAAAAAAATTTTAATCGAAAAAATAAATTTTCAATAAAGTTGTTAAATTTTGAACCAATCAAATGAATTTTCGACCAAGAAAATTAATGATATACTAAAAAAGACAAATTTCAAACAAAATGCATGAATTTTCAACGAAATTATTTATTTTAAAGTCAATAAAACGAATTATCTACAAAAAGTTGTTTTTTTTTTCAGCGAAAAATATGAGTTTTCAATCAAAGAGTTAAACTTTCAACCAAATAGTTAAATTTTTAACCATAATTATAAAACCTTGTTGAAAATAACAGTGTTTTTTTTACAAAGTAATTCAACTCTTAGTGAAATAATCGACTTTTAAGCCGAAGAATATGTACAGTTCATATTTCAACCAAACAATTGCATTTTTGACCAAAAATGATACATTTTCAACCAAAAAGATTAAATTTGTACCAAACAAGGTCAATCCAACAAAATGTATGAACTTTCAACAAAATTATTTAATTTTAAAGTCAAAAAGAGTATCATCTACAAAGAAGCGGAAATTTTTAACTCAAAAATATGATTTTTCAACCAAAATTTTAATTGTCGACCAAATAGTTTAACTTTCTATGAAATTGTTGACTTTTAACGCCCAAAGATGCAATTTTAACAAAAAAGTAAAAGTTTTAACAAAAAATTTAATTTGAAGGCATATAGTTGAATTTTCAACAATAATTATGAATCCTCAATAAGAAAAAATTAATTTTTTTACTAAGTACTTCAACTATAAGTGAAAGTTAAACTACTTGGTCGCCAATTAAAATTTTGGTTGAAAAATCATATTTTTGAGTTAAAAATTCAGTTTTTTTGTAGATGATACTCTTTTTGACTATAAAATTAAATAATTTTGTTGAAAGTTCACATATTTTGTTGGAAATTGACCTTGTTTGGTAGAAATTTAATCTTTTTGGTTGAAAATGTATCATTTTTGGTCAAAAATGGCATTGTGTTGTTGAAATATGAACTGTACATCTTCTTGGGCTTAAAAGTCGATTATTTCACTAAAAGTTGAATTACTTTGTGAAAAAATACTGTTTTTTCAACTAGGTTATATAATTATTGTTAAAAATTTAACTATTTGGTTGAAAGTTTAACTCTTTGATTGAAAACTGATATTTTTCGCTGAAAAAAATCAACTTTTTGTAGATAATTCGTTTTTTTGACTTTAAAATAAAATAATTTCGTTGAAAATTCATGTATTTTGTTTGAAATTTGACTTTTTTTGTTGATCATTAATTTTCTTGGTCGAAAAATCATATTATTGGTTGAGAATTCAACAACTTTGTTGAAAGTTTATTCTTTCGATTAAAAATGATTTTTTATCTGAAAATGTAACTATTCTAGGATTGATTAAAAATTAATCGTTTTTATCTGGAAATTGAACTATTCAATTTTTGGTTGAAACTTTATCCAGTACATTGTATTAGTTAAAATAACAATTATTTGATAGAAAATTAATTTAATTTGTTAAAAAGTAAACCTTTGGGTTAGAAATTGATACATTTTGTTAATTAGATTTTTTTCCTAAAATTAAAAAAACTGTCAAATAAACCAATTTCCTTAAAATCTTTCTGATTCTTTTTTTTTTTTAATTTTTAAAATGTTTTCAAATACTCACTTAAAATTTATTTGTCAAAATATAAAAGCATTTTCAATGTTCTTAGCAATCACAACAATTTTTGTTATTCTTTTTAAATACTGTACAATTCTCAAAAAGCTTTTTTTTAAATCTGAAACAGTCTAAATCGTTTTTTAAATTATTTGAAATAATTTCAAGTTTTAAATTAATTCTGCATCTTTTTTTAAAATTAAAAATGTAGCGTTTAAACTTAAAATTTAGCTCATTAGAAGTTTGACAATTCAAGGCTTTCTATTTCGAACCATTCTGTTCAAATTTGTATAGTTTTTAACAGTTGTTCGTAATGGATTGGTTTAAATTAATTTTCTAACAAATAATTAGTGTTTCAACTAATACGATTTACAGGATACGGTTTAACCAAAAATGGAATAGTTCAATTTCCAGATAAAAGCTGTGATAAAGAATTGAATTGAACAAGGAAAAAAACGAATTTTCAACGAAATACATGAATTTTCGACAAAATTATTTAATTTTAAAATCAAAAAGACGAATTATCAACAAAAAGTTGAATTTCTTAAGCGAAAAATATGAGTTTTGAATCAAAGAGTTAAACTTTCAACCAAATAGTTAAATTTTCAACTATAATTATAAAACCTTGTTAAAAAAAAAGTCTTTTCTTCACAAAGTAGTTCAACTCTTAGTGAAATAATCGACTTTTAAACTCAAGAAGATGTACAGTTCATATTTTAACCAAAAAATTGCATTTTTGACTAAAAATGATACAATTTCAACCAAAAAGATTAAATTTCTACTAAAAAAGCTCAATTTCATTTAATTAAATTTTTAAATTTTAAAGTCAAAAAGAGTATTATCTACAAAAAAGCAGAATTTTTAACCTAATTTAAATGCAAATAGTTGAATTTTCAACTATAATTATGAATCCTTAATAAGAAAAAATTAATTTTTTTACTAAGTAGTTCAACTTTA
>NC_046658.1:180676969-180689134 GCF_010883055.1 Belonocnema kinseyi
AACCTCAAAATACACGCATTAAAGAGGCGCGCGAAGTATTCAAATCATGAGAATCGCCAGCCCAGCATCGAAATTTGGAAATATTAAAATCCCAATCTCTTCTTTTTATTTCAAAGCAAATAGAGATATAAATAGAACTGCCGAAGTGTTCGGACAGGCAATCGTGCACCTTCGAGTTTTTCAAATTCAGAAGAGGAGAAATGGGTTGCGCGCGCAACCCAGGCATTTATATCGTTTCCTACCATATTCACACGGATAGACGTGTCATAGCATTGGACCACGTCTCGTTTCAGATCTGGGATCACTGCAGAGGATTGAATTACGTACACTTCCATCAAAATAATTGGGATGGATATTAATCCAAATTTTATTTCATTAATTTTCAAGATAATTAATTTTTTATTTAAAAAACGGATTTTCTACAAGGCAGTTTAATTTTGTTTTAAATAGTTGAATTTTCTATCAAATTGCTTAAATTTCAAGTAAAAAAAAATTTTCTAAAAAGTAGATTAATATTCAATCCAATTATTAAACAAAATTATTAAACAAAAAATTGATAGAACACAAATAAAGTGAAAAGTATAAACTTTAAAACAAAGAATTAAATTTTCTATCAAGTTTTGTCATTTAAGTTCGTATTTAAATGGAAAAGCGAGAAAAAGGGAAGAATAAGAAATAGAATGCGAAACCTGATATCAATAAATAGGAATTTTGATAATCTATTATCTAAATAATAACATTTTAAAGAAAGATCGAAGTTAATTTTTGATACAGTGAACTCTCACTTATTCCCGGGGCCCAGAAACTTTAACATTCAGATATTCAAAGTCTGCAGGTCCCCACCTCTACCGCAAATCGTTAAGTGATTTTGTCAAGCTACGTTCATTGGCTACCTGCGCCTTGCATCAATGCGCGCGCATCAAGAATGAGTGTGTCCTTGCAATGAACGATGGCCTTCCGCTTTCCCGGCCTCTTTTTAATTGGTCAGCCACTGGCGCGGGCGATCCTGCACAGACACAGTGGTGGGATTTAAATGGGCTTCGCCACTTGGAATATTCGAACGGGAAAGACTTGGAATAAGTGCGCCTTATAATAAGTAGGAGCTTTCTATACTTTAAAAATAATAGGTTAGAAAACTGGAAATTTTTCTCAATAAATATAGTTAATCTTCCTTTTCGGACTTTTTAGTTTCGGGTTATACTTTTTATCAAAATTACAGAATTTTCTTCAAAGTGTATTCATTTTTAATATAAAATGTGAATACATTATGCAATCTTTCGGATGCTGAACTACAAAATTATGGTTGATTCGGTTTTCCCAATGTGTTCCGACTAGCCCCGGTTCGCGGTAATTTTGTAAAGATTTTCTGGAATTACCTCGGTGAAATAATTTCAAGAAAAGTGACTCGTAATTGCGCAGAAGCACACTTCGTGTAATTATGTACTGGCCGTATGTATCAGACACGCAATCAAAAATGAATTATCGCAGAACCACGCCTCTCCCTCCTAACGATCAACGGCCATAACAATGCAGGCACATCACAAGCAGCCATCCTACTGATTTTGTGTTGGAAATTCGTGAAAGACTGTGCCCTCAAATATCTGTTACTCCCAGTTACTTCCGCCTCTCAGCACGTACGCAGCTAACACTCGTCTTCCCCTACTCCCCATTCCATATTTCCCCTTACTTCCCAGAACTCGCCTCCCCCTCGTTTCTCTTCACTTTCCCTGATTTCCTTCTCATAACTTCCCCTATTTTCCCCTCTTTTATTTCCGCCCACTTCCCCTCTTAACATTTTTATTTGCTTCCCTTACATTAAGCTTTCCCTCATTACCTATAGTTATCCTTCTCTCATTTCTTTTACTTCTCCTACTTCTCTTCCCCTCTCATCTCCAAATAACCCTCTGATATTTCCCCTCAATCTCACTACTTTCCGTCTCCACATTTTTCCTTTTCTTACTGTCCCTCATTTTCTCTACTTCTCGTGCCCTCATTTCCCTCACTTCCCCTCTCCGCAATTCATCTCAAGCCCTTTACATCCCCTACACTGTCTTATATCCACTGATACCTTTTCCCCCATTTTCCCTTATTTCTTATCCTATAATTTCTCCTATTTATCTTTTTTGTCATTTCCCCTCCCTCCCCAATTCCATCTACCACGATTTCCCCTTAAGTCTCTATCCCTTATTTTTCCTCACTTCCCCTTTTCCCCTTTCTCTTCGCCTATTTATTTTTTAAATTTTGAAGATTTTAAAGCATTTTATGAAGTATAAACAAATATATGAGTTTTCAAGTGATATCAAGGAGTTTTAAAAGATGCTAATGGATTTGAGAAGAAGAAAATCAAATTTTTGAGTTTTCTGTAAAAAAAATTATTTTTATTTTCAAAAAAATAGATCAATTTTTAATAAAAAACAGGAAATTTCAGAAAAATACGCGAATTTTCAACTCAAAAAAAGAAATTGTCACAAGAAAGGAAATAGAAAAAATGGTCTTTACAAAAATTAACTTTGACCAAAAAAAGCCGAATTTTCAACCAAATAGTTCAATGCTAAACCAAAAAAAAAAGAGAAATTTAACAAAGTGAATGGATTTTTAAGTAAGAAAAACAAGTTATTACAAAAAAATTAATAGTTAAATTCTCAACGATGAAAGAACTTGTAACGTAATTGTTGAATTTTCTACAATGAGACTTGTTTTTCACCAAAAAGTCGAATTTGATATGTTATATACTTAAATGGCCAGCTAAAAAATGAATTTTAATGGCAACAATTTTTTTTCAACAGAATAGTTCAATTTTCACTAATATAGTTCTATTTTGAACTGAACAGATGCATCTGTGAACAAGATGATTGATTGTGTAAAAAAGGCGAATTAAGAAAAATAATTAATACTCAACTATGTAGTGAAACTTTTAACAAAACAGTTCAGTTTTCAATGAAGTACATGAATTTTTAAGTAAAATTCATCATTTTCTGCCAAAAAACTATATTTAAACATATTAAATGAATTTTCAACTAGACGAGACAAACAATGAATTAGTTCAATTTTCTGTTGAAAAAAATAATTGTTAAGCAATAATAAAAAAAAAGGTTTCAAGATTTCAATGGATTTAATTTAATTGATTTCAGATGAATGCAAATGATTCGAAAGGAGTCCTCGCGATTTTATGGGAGATGTATATTGCATTCCAGATAAGAGAAATAATTAACGCCTCAATAGGTTATTTTAAAAATTACCTGGTATTATTTTCCTACTATCTTTCAGAGTTGACACTGAAATTTCATCACCTCCAATTTTATTTCCACCACCACCTCCGCACCCACACCCACCTCTACCTTCATTTTAATTTCGAACACCACTTCCACGTCCACCTCCATTTCCACCTCCACCTCCACCTCCCATTTTATTTTGTAAAACACTTTTATTTCTACCTCCACTTCTACGTCAACCTCCATTTCCATCTCCACTTTCAGGTCAATACCCATTTCCACGTCTATTTTTATTTTCAAATCAACTTCCGAATTAAACTCCATTGTTACATCCACTTACACTTTTATTATCACGTCCACTATTATTTCTACCTCTACTTCCACTTTAACCTCAATTTCCATCTCCACTTTTATTTCAACCTCTACCTCCGCTTCCACTTTTATTTGCCCCTGCACTTCCATGTGAACCTCTATTTTCACATCCATTTCAGCGTCCATCTCCAGCTTTATTTCTATTTTCACTTTTATTTCTACCTGAATTTCCATCTCCACTTTTATTTCCACCTCCACGTCAAAATTCGTTTCCACGTCCACTTTTTTTTTTTTAATCAAATTTCACGTCAAATTCCATTGTCACATCCACCTCCAGTTTTATTCTCACCTCCACTTTTATTTCTACCTTCATTTCGACGTCAACCTCCATTTCTACCTTCTCTTCCACGTCAATGTCCATTTCCACGTCTTCTTTTATTTTCAAATCAACTTCGAAATCAAACTTCATTGTCACATCCACTAACACTTTTATTCGAGCCTGTACTTTTATTTCTACCTCCACTTCCACTTCAACCCCAATTTACAACTCTACTTTTATTTCCCCCTTTTATTTCCCCCATTTTTAATTCCCCCTGCACTTTTATGTCGACCTCCATTTCCACCTCCACTTTTATTTCCACCTCCATTTCCACCTCTACCTCTAGTTTTATTTCCACCTCCACTTTTATTTCTACCTAAATTTCCATCTCCAATTTTACTTCTACCTCCACGTGCACTTCAACCTCAATTTCCAACTCCACTTTTGTTTCCACCTCCACGTCAAAGTTCATTTCCACGTTCACTTTTATTTTCAAATCAACTTTCACGTCAAATTCCATTGTCACATCACCTCCAGTTTTATTCTCACCTCCACTTTTATTTCTACCTTCACTTCCACGTCAACCTCCATTTCCACTTCCACTTCAATGTCCATTTCCACGTCTAATTTTGTTTTCAAATCAACTTCCAAATCAAACTTCAGTGTCACATCCACTTACACTTTTATTCGAGTCTGCACTATTATTTCTACCTCCATTTCCACTTCAACCACAATTTCCAACTCCACTTTTATTTCAACCTCCACGTCCACTTTTATTTTCCTCTACACTTCCAGGTCAACCTCCATTTTCACCTCCACGTTTATTTCCACCTCCATATCCACCTCTACCTCCACTTTTATTTCTACCTCCGCTTTTAATTCAACCTCCATTTCCACCTCCACTTTTATTTCCACCTCCATTTCCACCTCTACCTCTAGTTTTATTTCCACCTCCACTTTTATTTCTACCTAAATTTCCATCTCCAATTTTACTTCTACCTCCACGTGCACTTCAACCTCAATTTCCAACTCCACTTTTATTTCCACCTCCACGTCAAAGTTCATTTCCACGTTCACTTTTATTTTCAAATCAACTTTCACGTCAAATTCCATTGTCACATCACCTCCAGTTTTATTCTCACCTCCACTTTTATTTCTACCTGCACTTTTATTTTTACCTCCACGTCCACTTCAACTTTAATTCCCCAACTCCAGTCTTATTTCAATCTCCAGCTCGATGTCTACTCTTATTTGCCCTGCACTTCCAGGTCAACCGCCATTTCTGCTTCGACTTTTTTTTCGACCTCCACTTCCACGTCAACCTCCATTTCCACTCCATTTTTATTTCTACCTAAACTTCCACGTCAACCTCCATTACCATATCCACCTCCACTTTTATTTCCACCTCCACTTTTATCTGTACCTATAATTTCATTCTCACCTCCATTTCCAAGTCAACCTTTATTTCCATCTCCACTTTTATTTCCACTATCACTTTTATTTCCACCTCTATTTCCATCTGCGCCTTTATTTCCACCTCAACTTCCACGTCAACTTCCATTGTCACCTCCAACTCCATTTTTATTTCTACCTGCACTTCCACTTGGATCTCTATTTTCACGTCCATTTTTATTTCAACCTTCACTTCCACTTTTATTTCCACCTCCACTTCCACGTCTACCTCCATTTCCACCTTCACTTTTATTTCCAAGTTTTTAATTTTAACACTCAAAATGATCTGTGATAAGAAAAGCTGGAAGGGATTAGAGGATTAAAAGTCAAAAATCAATAAATACGTAATATTTGAAAAGCTGATTTTATTAATTCCATGTAATTTGCAATCTTTTTATTGAAAGGTGCGCCTTTCAGGCTCTTATTCGTAACAGCGTGGGTTTTCCCCACGTATTTCCAATGAGAAAATTGAGAGTGTGACGGAACCCCTCAAAGTTGTCTAATCGAAAAATACAAATTTTTGGGAGAAACTCACCAAATGAGCCATTATACAAAAATAAATTATTTTTTTACCACTCTGATAATGGCATTTGTACCTTGGTCTTTCATCATAATGTCTAAACTCTAAAGTGTCATAGCTGCCATTACCTTCATAATGCCATAGCGATCAAAAGTAAAGAATGAAATGAATTCATTAAAATATTTGAAATTATGCGACATTTTTCCATGAACCATATTCTGTTCTGCAAAATGGAATTTCAAACAATCCAGAATCTGTACATCCTAACTAAAATCCTTTTTGGATGAAAACTATTTTTTTCTGAAAATTTGTATACTATTTAGTCAAAAATTCGACTATTTAGTAGAAAATGAACTTATTGTGTACAATTCTTATTTTGGTATTGGAAATAGAACTGGAATCTTCTTTGGTTGAACTTTTTTTTGATCCATCTGTTTTAGAAGAAACTCCATTTTTCTGAAATAAAATGAAACTGTTTGAGTAAAAATTTAACTCTTGTTCAAAAGTTTATCTTTTTAATTTTAAAATTAACTTGCTTGTTTTTTTAAAATTAAAAATTCATCTGTGTTAAGTAAAATTGTATTTTTCTTGGATAAAAAATGGAACTATTTGGTACAGAATTCAACTATTTTGTTGAACATACATCCTTTTTAATTGAAAAAATTCGTCTTTTTGGATTAAAAAAATCTATTTTTTTTTCGTAAAAATTTATTTTTTTCACAAAATTAATATTTTGATCTTAAAAAGTCAACTGGAATCTTTTTTGGATGAAAATTCAACTCTTTTTTTTTTAAACAAAAAAGCATATGTTTTAAGAGAAATGTCTTCTTTTTTGAATAAAAATGCAACTATTTGGTAGAGAATTCAACAATTTAGTTAAAACTTCGTCTTATTCGATATAAAATTCCATTTTTTTCGTAGAAACTTATTTCATGTTCAAGAATTCCTGTTTTATAAATTAAAAGTAAACTGAAATCTTTTTAACAGAAAAATCAACTTTTTTTTTGATGCCACGTTCTGTTTAAAAATTTTTTTATTGCTTTAGTGGAAAGCCTTTTTTGTTTAAAATAGTTTTTTGGCTTATAGGTTCAACAATTTAAATAAAAGTCTATTTTTTTCTGTGTGAAACATCTTTATTTGTTGAAAATTCGTCTTTATGGGTTTGAAAGTTATTATTATTATTATTATTAATAATATTATATTTGAATATAGAAAGATGCGGTTTGTTCTGAAATTTTCAAGTGTTTGTCTATTTTTCATTAGGCGTGATTCAATAATTAATAAAATCTAGAAAAAAATTGTTAAAACAAATTATTATTGCTAACGAGGTTATTTAAAATGTAGTTTTCTCTAATGTTTATTTATGAATTGTTAATAACTAAGCAGGCGAAGCAAACGTAAAGATTTTATTTTAAAAAAACACAGAATTTTCTAGCACTAATCTAAGAAAAGATAGTTATGAACAATATTAAATTGTTTAAACATCAACATCATAAATTTTCTAAGCTATTATTTTTGTTCAGTTGAATTTATTATTACCTTACTTTCACTGAAAATCGCACAAAAAGCCAGAAATTTCAGAAAAAAACTGCATCTTTATAGCATTATTCAAATATAATATTATGAATAATAATAATAATAAATTGTTGAAATAATTAATTTTCTCGACTCTAAGTAATTACTTAACTCATCTGAAATCAAGATTTGACTAAAAGTGAATTTCTTAAGCTACAATTTTGTAGCATTTTTCTAAGAGAATATTATTAACAATAATAATAAGTTCCCTTTAATTAAAAATTGGACAACAAGCGAAAGATATTTGAAAGAACCGCGTCTTTCTAACTCCATTCTATGATAAAATGTTTAAAAACAAGAATAAATTGTTTGAACTATTTATGTGAACATCTAATTATCAGTATAAAATGTCATTTTATGTTCCAGAAACAATTTGCATTAAAAGATCCAGCAAAAAAGTCATAAGTAGCGATAAAAACTCGCAAACCCCATTTTTTCACTTATGGGAATTTTTCGGGATCCTATAAAAGAGACTGCCATGGTCAAAAGAGCAAAATAAAAATAAAAATAAATTCGCATTTACTTTACGCACTATACATCTTATACATTAAACATACAATTAGATATTTATATTTTATTCTAAGCGTGGCGTGAATTCAAGACGGGTTTCCGGGGCAGCAGAACGGAGATATTTCCCTGTGATAAAACAAATTATAAAGTTTAGGAATTTTATCCTTACGAACTTCGGCGCGTGTAATGACGACATTTGGTACTGAATTTTTCTAACTATAAATGGCAATTATCAGATTTGTAGCATATTTATAAATGAAATGGAAAATCTGTTTCTTCCTATGGCTGCGGCAATAATACTATTTTCTCGGCTATATCCTAGATTGCCTTCGAACTCTTGTAAATATCAATATTATAATGCCAAATTTTACGATCAAGAGTTTCTCCGTGTAGGGTTTTCCGAAAAATCTGTTTAAGTCCTTTTGCAATATTTGAAAATCCCCTGAAGTTTCTTAAAACCCTTTGCCATTCCTGAAAATATTTTTTTAAATTTTTGAAAAAAATGGCATAGAACCGGTTTTAGGGTGTCGGTTCGTAAACTCCAGTCCCTCTATCCTTCATTGAATAAAACCATTATGTACATGGTATGAAACCACAATTGAAAGGCAGATTACTATCGCTCGTAGGTGTACGATGACATCTATAGTGATTAGCGTAACATAGTAGATTCGAATCCCCATAGTGGTCTGTTTTTGGGGGGCGTATGTGTGGATAAGAGGCGTGATCTTTGACATTGGCATGAAACACGAGCTATAATATTCCTTGTATAATGCTATAGGATAGGACAGGATAGGCACATTACATACGACGTGCCTCGCCTCGAGGCATAGTTGCTTCAGCCCCATAAACATCGTCAACCACACTTCGCGTCCTGGGATTTGCTTTATTGGCCCAGGTTATGATCCTGAATCGTACCAGAGGGTACTCCGAGGTCGTTTTATCCCCGGTGATTTTTCACGGATTATTGTTTTAAGACCCGCCATAAGATCCGAAGATCACACTCTCAGGCACGTCTAGCTCGGCGAGAGAGCCGGAAGTTCTGAAACGGTACAAGGGTCCTTGATGCCGACTTCTCATACTACCGATTTCCAATTCCAAATTGCTCTTTTTATGTCCTTTTTTCAACCTTGGTAACGTCTCTGCATATATCCTTTAAAATTATACTTCTGCGATTCAGAATTTAGTATTCCTCTTAAGAAACAGATGTTGGCTCCCTTGAGTAGATAATAAAATTAATGGTATACTAGAACTAGAGGATCATGTGCGCACTAACTGTTGTGTTCATTTTCATCATTAGTCCAATTTTCAAATAATTAATTATTTATTTTTCATTTCTGAAAGTTTTGATTCAAGAATTTGAAATATTAAAGTGTATATTGAAACTCCAAGCTTTTTCAATCGATTTCAATAACTAGGAGGTATTTTAAAGGATTTAAAAGAAATCATAGTATTTTTATATATTTTCGGAAATTTTAAAGAAATTTAACCCTCAATTGTCACACGTCCAACGAGTATCGGTAATTGTCACACGGGGTCCAATGGACCCCAGCGTAGAAAACTGCGGATAATTTCTCGAGTTTTGAATAGACTTACCTGAAACTTATTGTGGATGTTCTTGCAAGTGAAAAAATGTAAAAATGAAGCAAGCATTATAGAAATATTGGCGATATAAAAAAGCATGGGGTCCAGTGGACCCAGAGTGACAAGTAAAAGTTTAGGTAAACCGATCATTACTGGGACAGTTCCCAGGCGGAAAAATTATATATATACAATGTAAAGTTTTATATATGATATTCATTTGTTTTATACAAAAAATGTATAAAACAAATGAATATTATATATAATACTTCATACTATCTATAAACCATACATTATATTTCTGCCTGGGTTACGAATAGCTAACCCACATAAACACAATTTTAAACTGGTGAAATAGAATTTTTTGTACAAAAACCGTTATAATAAGTGATTCATGCATTATTTGATCGATTAGAACAGAAAATACATGATTAATTTGACAGTTACCCAGGCGTAAATATTATATATAGTTTATATATAGTGTGAAGTATTATATATAATATTCATTTGTTATAAACATTTTTTATATAAAGCAAATGAATATAATATATAAATCTTCACACTATGTATAAACTATATATAATTTTTCCATCTAGGTAATTAATATAACTGGGACAAGGAAGATCCAGTGGGATTTATCAAAATTAAATGGTACAAATAAATTACAATTATGGAATACATTAGAAAGCAAGAATGGATTGTTATAAATCAAAAGGAATTTATTTTTCTTTGTTTTTTAATAAAATTCATATCAATATGTTAACATTTTTTCTTAACAAAATAACAAGATATTATTAAATTTAATTAATTGATATGAAAAATATTGCTTGCAAGCTCAACGTTTGCCGTTCAGTTGATTCTTTATTCGAAAAAAGTTGTTCAAGGTAGTTTATTGAAACTTCCACTTCTAACCTCTAATTCTGTCAATTTCTTAGGTAAGTAATTTAATAGTAACTCATAAATTTTACTTTTAATAAAATTATTAAGTATTCATTAACATTTAATATTGTAGATTAATATTGAATATGATAAATATTAATAAGATTAATATTGAATATGATAAATATCAATAAGATTAATATTATCTATTTACTGAGAAATCCAACTTTTTGGTTGTAAATTTTTATATAGAATTCATCTTAATTAAAATTAGTACATAAATTGAAAAAAGTATTCAAACAATTTCAATTATTTTTTTGCTAAACATTTTATTATTCGGTTGAAATTTTCATTGACTGAAAAATGAAATAAATTTTTTCTTAATGAATTAAATTTTTTTAGCTTAGAATTTAAACATTTTTTAGTTGAAATATCAACGATTACATTTTTTTAATAGAATTAATCTTTGTTGTAGAAAATTAGTCATTTTTATTTTAAAATTCGACAATTTGATAGAAAATTAAAGTATCAGGTTAACCAAACAAAGGTGAATTCTAATAAAAAAATATAATAGTTGATATTTCAACCACAAAATATTTCAATTACAAATTGAAAGCAGTTGAATTATTAAAAAGAAATCGAATAAAACTGTTGAAGCCTCAACCTAAACAGATTAATTTTCAATCACAGTTGCACTTTTCTCACAAGAGAAAAATTTTTAATTCGAAAATATTTTACCTCATAAGATTTTAAGAGATACCAAAAGATTTAAAATCATTTCTAATATTCGAGGGTATTTTAAAAATCCAATATTTTTTATCGATTTCATGAATATAGAGGTATTTTGAATGATTTCAAAGATTTCATACAATTTAAAATAAGAAAATTTTAAAACTTCAAAATTTTTCATATTTTACTTTAAAATTGGGAATAAATAATATTGCACTCAAAAATAGTTCCATTAGAGTCTAAGTTCTGAAGGACGCCAACTTTCACTTGAGCCACAACTAATTAAAAAAAAAAACATTTACATACAATTTAAAAAATGAAATTAAGATACTCATTCCGCAACATTATAAGCACTTAAAAAATCATATAATTTCAATAGAGAAAGTTTAAAAATAAATAAATTCTTATGATACAAATGATATGAAATATTTAATCACATCGCCATTAAATAAATAAATAACTTTTGTTGCTAAACAGAGAAAAATTTATATTCTATCTTTACATTAGTTAATATTATAAACAAACTAATCAAGTAATTAGTAATTAATCAGCTCATAACATAAAAAGCATTAAAGACTTATGATCAGTGAATCATTCAAATAATTTTTACCCTACATTTTACTGAAGATTTGATTTATTTATAACATTTTAAACCATTCCAAGAAAAATTAAAATATATTTATTTATTGTACAAATTAGGTTCAATATACAATTACATAAACTGGAAGTAAATAATTAATTTGTGTTAATTAAAAGAAATTACAATTCAATCTTTATGTAATTTAATATTGTAAAAAACATCAGCTAATAATTAATTAATCTGTTCATAACGTAAAAAGCATTAAACTATAATTTTTTTCTAGAAATTCAAATCATTTTTGTAAATTACATAATTAAAGAAGGGATATTTTAATACAAATGAACTTTTAATAAAGTTATCTAATAATTAATTAATTATTTCACAATATGAGAAGCATTAAACTATAATTTTCACTGAAGCATTGAAATAATTTTTACATTATATTTTTTTATTTAAAAATGCATTTCTAGATAATTAATTTATTAATAACCTTTAAAAA
>NC_046658.1:180689234-180690274 GCF_010883055.1 Belonocnema kinseyi
AATTTTAATATTGAATTTAGATACTATTTTCACTTCATAAGCATCAGGAAAATTATATAATTTTAATAAAGGTATTCTAAGGAAAAAATAAACTTTTATTGTAAAGCAATAGCTACCTAATTTAAAACCTCTCAAATTAAATCTTTATCTAATTCAATATTGTGGTCAAAATTAACCAGCCTCAAGCAATTATTTTCATTGAAAAAACTAAATAATTTAAATATTCAATCATTTCAAAACTATTTTAATTAGAACATTCAAATAATTCTTACTTTACATATTTTTTGAATTTCAACTTGTCTTTGTTATAATTTAATTAATTGTAAGCTTTTAAATTATGTCAGAAAATATCAATTTCAGCATAGTTAAAGGTATTTTAAGACTACAAGGATTTTTCAATATATTTTAAATTTAAGTGAATTTGAAGAATTTGAATGATTCTATGAGATTTATAAAAATTTTTTAATAGATTTAAATTAATTGAAGGATTTTAAAGGATTTCATAGATTTTATGGTATTTTAAAAGATTCCGAACCATATTAAAGAGAATAAGAAGATTTTAAGGGATATAAAACAGTTAAAGGTATTTTAAGACTCTAAGGATTTTTCAATAGATTTAAATTAATTGAAGAATTTTACAGGATTTAATAGATTTTATGATATTTTAAAAAATTCCAAAGAATATTAAAGAGAATAAAAAGATTTTGAGGGATCTCCAAAGATTTTAACGATATAAAACAGTTAAAGGTATTTTAAGACTCCAAGGATTTTTCAATGGATTTAAATTAATTAAAGGATCTTAAAGGATTTTAAAGATTTTATCGACTTTTAAAAGATTCCAAAGAATAATAAAGAGAGTAAGAAGATTGTAAGGGAAATCCAAAGATTTTAAGGGATTTAAAATAGTTAAAGGTATTTTAGGACTCCAAGGATTTTTCAAAAGATTTTAAATTAAAGTCATTTCAAAGATTTTATGGTATTTTTAAAGATTTTTCAATAGATTTAAATTAATTGAAGGATTTTAAAGGATTTAATAGATT
>NC_046658.1:180690374-180691423 GCF_010883055.1 Belonocnema kinseyi
AATGGATTTCATAGATTTTATGGTATTTTAAAAGATTCCAAAGAATATTAAAGAGAATAAGAAGATTTTAAGGTATATAAAACAGTTAAAGGTAATTTAAGATTCCAAGGACTTTTCAAGGGATTTGAATTAATTAAAGGATTTTAAAGGATTTTAAAGATTTTATCGTGTTTTGAAACATTCCAAAGAATATTAAAGAGAATAAGAAGATTGCAAGGGATATCCAAAGATTTCAAGGGATTTAAAATAGTTAAAGGTATTTTAGGACTCCAAGGATTTTTTAAAAGATTTTAAATTAAAGTCATTTCAAAGATTTTATGGTATTTTTAAAGATTTTTCAATAGATTTAAATTAATTGAAGGATTTTAAAGGATTTAATAGATTTCATGGCATTTTAAAACATTGCAAAGAATATTAAAGATAATAAGAAGATTTTGAGGAATGTCCAAAGATTCTAAGGGATATAAAACAGTTAAAGGTATTTTAAGAATCTAAGGATTTTTCAATGGATGTAAATTAATTAAAGGATCTTTAAGGATTTTCAAGATTTTATCGTGTTTTGAAAGATTCCAAAGAATAATAAAGGGAGTAGGAAGATTGTAAGGGAAATCCAAAGATTTGAAGGGATTTAAAAGAGTTAAAGGTATCTTAAGACTCCAAGGATTTTTCAAAAGATTTAAAATTAAAGTCATTTCAAAGATTTTATGGTATTTTAAAATATTTTCCAATAGATTTAAATTAATTGAAGGATTTTAATGGATTTCATAGATTTTATGGTATTTTAAAAGATTCCAAAGAATATTAAAGAGAATAAGAAGATTTTAAGGTATATAAAACAGTTAAAGGTAATTTAAGACTCCAAGGATTTTTCAAGGGATTTGAATTAATTAAAGGATCTTAAAGGATTTTAAAGATTTTATCGACTTTTAAAAGATTCCAAAGAATAATAAAGAGAGTAAGAAGATTGTAAGGAAAATCCAAAGATTTTAAGGGATTTAAAATAGTTAAAGGTATTTTAGGACTCCAACTATTTTTAAAAAGATTTTAAA
>NC_046658.1:180691523-180700278 GCF_010883055.1 Belonocnema kinseyi
GGATTTCATAGATTTTATGGTATTTTAAAAGATTCCAAAGAATATTAAAGAGAATAAGAAGATTTTAAGGTATATAAAACAGTTAAAGGTAATTTAAGACTCAAAGGATTTTTCAAGGGATTTAAATTAATTAAAGGATCTTAAAGGATTTTAAAGATTTTATCGTGTTTTGAAACATTCCAAAGAATATTAAAGAGAATAAGAAGATTGCAAGGGATATCCAAAGTTTTCAAGGGATTTAAAATAGTTAAGGTGTTTTAAGACTCCAAAGATTTTTCAATAGATTTTAAATTAAAGTCATTTCAAAGGATTTTAAAGATTTTATGGTATTTTCAAAGATTCAAAGGAATTTCAAAGAGATTTCTAAGGATATCACGAGAGTTTAAATAATTTGAAATATTTAAGGGCATCTTAAAACTTCAACATTCTTTAATCGATTTCAAAGTAAAGGTATTTTCAAGGATTTTAAAGATTTTATAGTACTTTAAAGAATTCCGAGAAATCTTGAAGAGAATACAAATATTCTAAGGGATATCAAAATATTTCAAAAATTTTGAAATCTTTCAATGTTTTTAAATACTCCAAGGAATTTCAAAAGATTTCAATAAATTAAAGAATTTTAAATGAATTCAAAGATTTTCTGATATTTTTAAAGATTCCGAGGAATTTTAAAGAGACTTTAAATATTTCAAGGGAGATCATAAAATATCAAAGAATTTGAAATATTATAGGGTGTTTTAAAAGTCCAATGTTTTTCAATCGATTTCAATCATTTAGAGGTATTTTAAAGGATTTCAAAGATTTCATGGAATATCAAAACATTTTTGACAAACATACTTTGATGGAAAAAAAAACTTTTAGAATGTGTTTCTTATACAAGACCGAAAAACAAACATTGATTATAGCAAAAAAGAGGGGTTTCCTATCAAATTCGGCTTTAATTTTTATTTATTACTTATTTTAAATTCTGTTTGTGGACAAGAAAATCTTTTTTTAACAAAATTTTTTTTTTTTTAAATTTTTGTAGTAAACAATGCAAAAACGCACATTAAGCAACATTTTTTTGCAATTTTTTCGTATCTGTCCTGGTTTGGAAGGAAAATCTTGAAATTCATTTGTTTAAACCAAAGAATTGCTTTGGCGCCCATAAAACTCACACGATGTCTTTCTTATATACGAAAAAACTGATAAATTTTGCATTGTAATACAAAATTTGCAGAATTGCACACATGAAAGAAAATAATCAACATGGTCCTTCGAACCGAATATGAACCAGCGACTTGCAGACTATATCCGTACGTCCTTGGTTCATATCCGGCTCGAAGGACCGTGTTAATTATGCACTTTCATACTTATGCTTTCCCCAATTTCTTATCCCCAATAAAAAGTTTTCCTTAATATCCCCATAATATTTAAGTAGTGGTATTTATTAAATACTTTTTTTTCATTAAAGATTGTTTTCTTTTTTTTAATAAAGAAACTCGACACGTGCGATTCATACGACTGGTTCCTAAATAAAAGACTTTTCTTGAGATCCTTTTTTGAGTGTTTGCGACCAGGTTGCAGCAGAGCGGGATTTCTCGGAGGCATAAAGTCGCAAGTGAAAAGAGAGTGGAAAAAGAGAAGTCCAGTAAATTTATCAGCGGTCATGTGGGGGCGGAACCGCTAGGACAAATTCCATCGCGAACGTCGCCCTCTTTGCGAACGAGCTCGAAATGCAGACCACAGGAGGGTTGAACTGGCTGGTTGGCTGACGGGGTGGCAGGAACCCCAGCGCTAGCCACCCCTAGGCAGTCGCGGCGTAAGTCATTGCGGCTGACCGGAAGTCACGGGATCACCGGAACTCGGGATATTTATACGAGCGTATCCCTCCCCCGCGCCCACCCCTTCCGACGCTGCACCCATCCGACCGACCGGGGCATTACCCGTAATAAGGAAATTGCGAATTTATTACCGGTCCGATATTGTCCAACAGGGGCGGGGGATGTGAGCATCGGACTACCAAGAGTTATTTCAGCTTTTATGGGTCGACTCCCGAGTCTCCCGGTCGTCCGGCAACGTTCCAAGTCATAATAAATAAAAAAAGGTGAGGGAGTCAAGTCCCACGGAGGAGTGACTCTCATCCACGCATTATTAAACAGAACTCAAACGGGAGTAAAGTACATCACTTTACGAGTTGTAAAAAAAGGGAGAATGTAGGTTTTATTTTCTGAGAAAATATATTGTTGCGAGTCAAAAGAGAAGTGGGAGTTAGGCATACCGGAAAAACTCAAAATGATTAAATTCCTTGGCGATGGCACTTAAAACTTTGTTTTTGTTATTTCAAAAAAATTGAAGAGGACAAATTAAAAAAAATTTCTCACTATCAGGCAGATCGATTGAAATTTTTTTCGTCAATTTTTGGGTAAAGTTTATAGAAGTAACCTTTGAAAATAACTTTGGAAAAAACCTTAGATGAAAAAAAGTAAGAAAACATTTTTTTTCCTTTGAAATGTAATATTTCAAAAAACAACCAAAGATACAATTTTTTAATTCGGCCTTAAAGTTGTCCTAAAAATTGTTTCGGTTTTTCAAATTTTTTTATGCTGGTTTTTACCATACTAAAGAAACACGTGAATATTCTCAAATTTTAAACAAGCTTTGTTCTATTTTTAGGGATCCTGAAACATGATCCAATTTTACAGAAAAAGTAAAAATTCAATAAAACCTAGTAAACTAAAGAAACACGTGCATATTTTTAAGATTCTCAAACAATAGGAAAATAAATTTTTTTACCTTTAAAAAATGTAAGGTTTTCCACAGTTCATTAAAAATAACATTAAAAAATAAATAATAAACGATTTTTTTGTCATTAGGCACAAATGAATAAAATAGCGTTTTTCATCATTTTTGAAATATTATATTTCGTTGAGGAACATTTTGTATCATTACTTCTTGTTTCTCTTCCGGAAAATCAAATTCCGTATTTTTTACAAATGTCACAATTAACATTAAGTTATTTATATTGTTCGCAGAATATTTTGTATCTAATAATTTTGGATTTTAATCCTCCAGTCCCCTTGCATTGTGCCCGGAAAATGGCACACAGATGCAAAATATCAATTTTATATTAAATTTATGCTAAAGACAGTATTTTTAAATATTTTTTAAACAGTAATTAATTTTTTCTAATAGGTGACATGTTTTCAAGTATTTTTTAACTAATTGAAAACTTTTTATACAAATATTATTGGTTTTTCAAGTAAATCGTGAAAATTTACTACTTTTGGTTTAAATGATATAATTGATGTGTTTCAAAAATAACATTTTTGTTCAACATATTTTGCAAAGCTTAAGCCTTTAGCAATATTTATTTATAATTTTGTCCACCAAATATATTGAAAATTTATTATATTCCTGAAAGATTTAACGTAAAAAATTTCTTTGAATAATAATTTTTGTTTGAAAAATTGAAAACAATTATTCCCGAAAAAGAAAACAATGGAATGGAAAAATTCTAGAGATAATTAAATTGCCCATACATAATAATCCCGAATTTGGAAATACCCAAATAATAAAATTTTCTAATAGCTTATAATTTCACCAAATTTGACAATTCTAAAATAATGATATTCTCGGCAGCTGATTTTTTAAATAAAATAATGGCATAGAATTTTATTATTCTGGAATTTTATTGTTTATAAAGTTAATTATTTGGGAATTTTATTATAAGGACATTTTATTATTCTGGAATTTAATTCCCCACAATTAATAATGTTTCAGAATTTTAAAATTAACGCATAATAAAATTTCCGAATAGTAAAATTCCAGGATTGAAAAATGCCTGAATAATTAAATTCTCTAACTGGAAAATTCCACAAAGATAAAATTTCCGGATAATAAAATTCAAAAATTTCCTAATAATAAAATTCCCGCATTGAAAATGTTTGAATAATCAAATTTCCAAATGATAAAATTCCAGGTTTAAAAAATTCCGGAATAAATAAATTTCTCTAATAATAAAATTCCAGAATTGAAGAATTCCCGAATATTAAAATTTCCGATTTGAAAAATTCTTAATAATAAAATTCCCTAATAACAAAAATTTCCAAATAAAAAAATTCCCGAATTTGAAATTTCTCCATCAATTTATGATTTGACGAAATTTGAAAATCTCCGAATAATAACATTCCAGAATAATATAATTTTGCAAGAACAAAATTCCCGAATTCAAAAATTCCCTACTAATAAGATCACCGACCGAAAATTTTCGAACTAATAAATATACGTATTAGAAAATTCCCTAAAAATAAAATTCCTGAATAAAAATAATTAATTTTTGTCAATAAATCGCAATTGTTATAAACTTTAGGCGATTTTGCAATTTGGCGATATTATAAACTTTTGGGGAATTTAATTCTTCGGGAATTTCCCAAATCGGAAATTTTATTATTTGGGAATTTTTTTTATTCGGGATTTTCATTATTCGGTTATCTTATTATTAGGCAATTTTATTATTCAGAAATTTTTTAATTCGGTAATTTTACATTGACGGAATTTTTATTTTGCGTTGTTTTAAATTGTTCTATTTTGAATGTAATTTCTTAAGGTTTAGATTCTCCGCTATTACTAGAATGGAACGATTAAAAAATCCCGAAAAATAAAATTCCTGACACGGAAATTCCCTGCTTAAAAAATTTCCGAATAGTAAAATTCCCGAATTGGAAAATCATACTACAATAAGCTTCTTCATTGAAAGAAAAAATTAATTATTTTTTTGTGGTCATTTTTTAATTGAAGAATTTTTCAATCTGGGATTTTTTTTGTTCGGCAATTTTGTTTTTCGGGAATTTTCCATTTCGAGAATTTTACAGTGCAATAGTAAATTTTTTTGTAAATAATTTTGAGTGAAAATAGTGTTAATAATATGATATAATACCTGAATCATTTTTGTATTATTACTTCTTCATATTATTTTTCTTCTAATAGGCTAAACAATAACGTATCAAATTCTTAATGCATTGCGTATCTCGTATACTATTTTTCTGACGCTCCATCTCTCATGATCAGATGACCTATTCTAACCTCACCTCTATTCTATTCTATTTTTGAATAAAGAGGAAAAACAAGAGAAAGAAAATCTAGAAAAAGTCGCTTCAACACAAGGCCGATATTCTCAATTTATACATTAGAAAAATAACAACATTTTTTTGGCCGTTTTCGAAAAGTTTAAATTTTAGTAAATAATTTTAGTGTTAAAAGTTTAAATTTTAGTTTTCCATTTATATGATATGCAAAAACTTGCCAACGATATAGTAAATGTTGTCTGAGACTTTTTTTAGTCCATTTTTTATTTATTATAATTATTTAAAACCCTAAGAATCTTCAAACATAAAATAAAAAATAATCGATATACTTTTTTTTTTAAATTGTCGATTTTAGTGTAATTTAATATGATATGCAGAAATTTGTCCAACAAGATATGGTAAATTTTGCTTAAATTTTTCAGCGAATATTTCAATGATCATGGTTTTTTGTCATGCAGCAAATATTTAAAGACGACAATAACAATAATTGATCTGCTTATTTTTGAAAAAAATCAATTTTTTTATATATTTAATTCGAAATCTAAACATTTATCTTATCTTAATAAACGTATTGCATTTTGAATAAATTAAATCCCAAATTTGACTTCTAAAATTGAATTTTGAAATTCTACTTCAATTTTTGTCTTAAAATAATTGTCCAATGGCAGAAAAAACATATCATTAAAAAAACCAACTGAATGGAAATATCAAGCAACATTTATATACATTTTGATCGGAAATTTAATTATTTTTTGCAAATTCAACAACTTTGTTAAAAATGCCCTTTTTTTAGTTGAAATTTAATTTCCTTAACTAAAAACTTAACGGGTCCACTTTTAGCAGAAAATTGATGGCCTTTATTTGAAAATTAAATTTAGTTTTTAACTATTTTCCTACATTGTTTATGTGTAGGAAATTTACATTCTGAAAATTTATACTTTTTAGTAGGAAAGTGATGCATTTGAAAGTCAATTCGTCTTTTTGGGAGAAAATTAATTTTCTTTATTACAAATTCGATTAATTGCTTTAAAGTCAAACTACTTAAAAAGGGCATTGCAAGGGTTGCAGATGAAACTATTTTGTTTAAAATTCTTTGTTCTTTAATTACAAATTAATTTTTTTAACTGAAAATTATTGTATTCAATTTTTGGTAGAAACTTTATTGTTTTTAGTTAAAAATTGTTTGTTTTTGCTCTAAAATTAATTTTCTAAACTGAAAATTAAACTATTTTATTTGTGGTCGAAAAATGTCTTTTTTAGTTTAAAAGTTAACTATTTACTCAAAAATTAATCATTTTCGGTTAATAATTCAATTATTTGTTAGAAAATTCAACTGCTTGGTTGAAAGTTGAACTAATTTGTTAAAATTGTTTTCTCAGGGTAGGAAATTAATTTTGTTTGAAATGAAAATTCTATTGTTTGAATTTTTGAAAATTTGTTTTTTTTTTGTTGAACTCGATGTTTTTTATTCGAACTTAAAATATTTCTTAGTTTAAATATTAGATATTATATTTTTTGTTGAGAATTCATATTTTTTATGTAAAACTAAACTATTTTGTTAAAAATTAAACTATTTGGTTTAGAAATTTATTTTATTAGTTAAAAATTTAACTATTTTGTTGAAAATTCGTTCTTTTTTTGGTTTGAAATCAATTGTCTAAACTGCAAAAATGAAAATTCTATTTTTTGTTGAAAATTGCTTGTTTTTAGTTTCAAATTAAACTTTTTGCTTGACAATTGAATTTCTCATTGAAAAATTAAACGGTTTGTAAACAATTTTCTTCTGGCTTTACAATTTAATTGTGTGCTGGCAAATTCGCCTTTTTAGGTTGAAAACTCAACTATTTTGGTAAAAAATCGAAGTATTTGTTTGAAAATTTTATTTTCTTTATTTCTTTAAAAAGTCACTTTTTTTGAAAATTCAAATTTTTGAATCGAAAAATGGTCTTTTTAGATAATAAATTCATTCATTGAATTGAAAATTCAATTCTCTTCTAAAAAAATTATTTTGTTTATTGAGGATTCACCTATTTGGTTGTAAATGTAACTGTCTAAAAATTAATTTTTTTGATTATTAAAAATTAAATTATTTGCTTAAAAATTCAACGATTTTGTTTAAAAGTCATCTTTTCTTTCATAAATCCAACTGTTTTATTGAAGAGTCTTCTTTGTGGGTAGAAAATTAATCTCTTTTGAATGAAAATACTTTTTTTTTGTAAACAAGTTTTTGATTAACAATCTATGTTTCTTAATCGAAAATTACCGTCTTCTAAAAAACTATTCTTTTTTGCTTTAAAACTCAATATCTGTTGAAAAATTCAACTGTTTTTGGTTAAAAATTAATCCCTGCAATGAATTACCTATATATTAATTTTATATAAAATAATTTGTAACCCTATTTTCGTTTAAAATCTATCTGTTTCCATGATTTAAAATGAAATTAAAGAAAAAATGTGTGACTTGAAAGAGCAGTCATTAAAGCCGGGCCATATTCAGCTAAGTATTCCCGACCGAGGTAAACTTTTCACCACGGAAAGTTTACCTCAGTTTGGTGTGTGTCCGCGTCGCGTTTACCCTGCTTTCCAGATTGATAGCAAACTTTTCGTACCCTCTGTTTTGTTTTTGTGGAGGTGTGAAAAAAATTTTCAAAATAGGGTTACTTTGTTTTTTAACATTTTGAGAATACATAAAAGTTAAATCTGAACTATTGGCTGCCCCTAAGTTTGTTTGTTTTTAAATATCGATGCCTTCCAACATATCTGATTAAAATATAGTGATGCATTCAACACGATTTCGAGAAAGTTCGAGATTTTCTTGGTATTAAGATTATCGAATTGCATCCCGATTTTTTCAAATATTCTCGATCTTCATTCATTATTTAGTTTAACCGAGCATGTTTCAAGAAAATCTCGAATTTTAATTAAAAATTTCTTCTGAAAAACGATCTTCTTCGCACCGCTGGGAATTGAACCACATAACTTCCGATTGCTGGTCGTGTGCTTTTCCCTTAAGCTACTAGAGAGGTTGAAAAAAGAATACTTTTGCAGAAATATGCGCATTATTATGTCAGGTGTTGAATAGTAAAAATTTGCAAGGACTCTGTATTATAAAAAGATAATAACAAAAACTCTTAACGTCTTTTAAGACTAGATAGAACTATAAATTGAAAATTTTTTTAATTAAATTTTTTTCTGAGAAAATATCTCCTTCGCTCCGCGAGGAATCGAACCACAGGACTTCCGATTGCCAGTCGGGTGCTTTTCCCTTAAGCTACCACAGAGATCAAAAGAAAAATCCTTTTTCAGAAATACACATATTATTAAAAAAAAATATGATCAGTATTTCGTAGGCCTCCTGACAAAATATGGCTCGTATTATTAAACCTAATCCTCACAAGCATTCGAAACACTCTTGAGCCATAAAGATGGACGAAAATAATATTTCTGGAAATCTCGACCTCTGTCCTAACTCCTAACTCCTAACCTCGAGGGTCATGGTGGTGCAAAAATGGATGTCACGCTCGAATAAAACAAGCAATATCGCTCGGTGTCCCGGAGCCAAAGACGGTCCTAGGGATCGTGCGGGGTCGCGGCTTCTGATGCTGTCCTGGGTTATATTGCTCCCGGATCATCGCGCCTGCATCGCATTATGGGGATGATATCACTCTTTCTACACCTACACATTCTCAT
>NC_046658.1:180700378-180734413 GCF_010883055.1 Belonocnema kinseyi
ATAGATATGTAGAGCGAGTGTGCCGAGAAGATGCTCATATACCCGGTATTGCGACTGACGGCTTCCGTTCAATAATTCTTTTATGTTCTCGCGATGCGGCCTTGGTTGAACTTCATAAAAAGACGAATAATCTCACTCTACTTTATTTCTACGATATATGAGAATTTGCACCATCACGTACTCGCATACGATTTCCTTAGAAATCTGGAATTTCTCATAAGGTGCATTCATCCTGAGTCCTTTTCGAAGAAAATATGTATTGGAGTATTAGAATATTTGGAAAATTTATAAATCGGATCATCATTTGCGATCAATAAAATTCTAGACTGGGTTTGGATTTCATGAAAGATCTTGGGGGTCATCCGTGATTAGGGTAAACCATTTTTTTCATTGTTCAATCCAACTGTTTAAAATTTTTGTTAAATTTAATTTTTGGCTATAAATGCAACTGATTGATTAAGAATGAGTATTTTTGTTGAAAATAACCATTTTTAATGACAATTAACATTTTTGTTGAAAATTAACATTTTCAACAAAGTTGAACATTTTCGGTTCACTTTTCTTTCCTTTTTGACTGAAAAATAATTTTACTTTTAAAAAATGCAGTTTTCTGTTAGAACAAGTCATTACTTTAGTTGAAATTTTATCTCTTTCGGTAGAAACTTCATATTTTTTAGTTAAAATATTCACTACGACATTATTCGTTAAAAACTTATTTATTTTTATATTGTAGAAAATTGAGTTACTTATTTAAGGATTAAAGCACTTTCTTGAAAATTATTTTTTTGTTGCAGGTTAATAATCTTCGTTTAAAATAAATCCCATTAGTTTTTTTTATAAAAGTTAAGTTTTTAAAGAGAAAATGTAAATAATCTATTTAAATATTCATCATTTTGTTTTTATCTTGAAAGTTATAAATTTCTTTAAACCCTTTTTTTATTTTTAACCGGAAAATCAAATTACTGGTTGAAGTTTGATCTTTTTGGTTCTAAAGTTTACTATTTTATTTAAAATTTTCATCTTTTGTTAAAAATTATCATTTTTATTACTGAAAGTCTATTCTCGTGAAAAAAATAATTTGTTTGTCTTAAAAATTTGTATTTTTCTATAGAAATTCGTTTTTTGTTTGTTTTAAAGTCATAATTCTTTCGCAGAACTTTTTAATCTTTTTGGTTTCGAATATTCACTAGTAAATTATGCGTTAAAAAATTATTTATTTATTTTTAATTCGAATATTAAATGGCATGATTGAACAAAATGAAGGGTTTTGTAAAAAATTCATATTTTCAATATGAAAATTCATCACATTTGTTGAAAATTCATCTCTTCGGTTGTAAATTTGACATTTCGGTTTAAAAATGTATGAATTCCATTATTTTTTATTTAAATATTATTCATGAAATTTTTGAATTTTTGATTGAGAATTCTTTAGTTATTTAACTTTTTATTGAAAATTTAAATTTTGGGAAAACATTCAAATTTTTGTTGAAAATTCGTCTCTTTTTCGTAAGAAGTTCAAAAGTTGAACTGCTTCTTCGAAGATTCGTCTATACGGACCGAAAATTCGTTCCTTTAGATTGAAAATCAGCTTTCTTGTTGAGAATTCACGCGTCTTCTAAAAATCTCGAATAATATGTTAAAAATTCAACTTTTTTGACTGAAATTTATATTTTTTGATTGGAGTGAATAAATAAATTAAATTTTGTTCAATTTTAACCTAAAATTGTGTTATTTCGTTTAAAAAAGATTGTTTGGTAAAAATGTTACGAGATGAAAATTCTTGCCTTTAAATAATATTCTTCATGAAAAATAAAAAATTGGTCAGGAGAAAATCAGGGAAAAGCCAGGGAATTTTTAAAATTAACTTTTTCGGCAACCCTGTTATGAAACTGATGTTTTATAAAAGTTTGAAGCCGTCTCAAATAATTTTTTTTTTTTAGATCTGCGGGTATCGATAGATGCTTATATTATTTTCTTCCATGTCTAAAAATTGAAGCTTAGAAAACAATATTAACATATTCTCGAAAGACATCTTCAACGATAAGGTCAAACAAATGCGGGTCTGCGGAATTGAATTTTCTGTTATGTAAATTACTTTATCAGAGAAACTGTCTTACTATAAGATATTGATGGTCATTGAATAATCTCTTTAGCATTATTTAAAGATCAGTTGGTGAAGCGGGTGACAAGAGCCTGTGATGTCTACTCACCTGGAAAACCTGAAAATATTAGCCAATTTTCTTGATCAGGGAAAAGTCAGGGGATTTTTCTTCAAAGTCGAGGAATTTTGTCAAAATTGTTTAAAAAGTTTTTATTGCATTGTTAAATTAAATAAAGATGTTTTTCTAAACTGCAGAAGAAAATGTATAAAAATTGAATTCAAGTCATTTAAAGCAAATTTAATTTAAAAACGGAAGCGAGCATGCTCAAAAGAGTAATCACAAGGGACCAACACAAACCATCAAAATCCATGCAACCAACTTAAACCAACCAACCAACCAACCTAATCGAACCAACCCGAAATAATCAAAACTAACCAAACCAATGCAAACCAACTAACTCAAAACTGGCGAACCAAACCAAGGTATCCGCAAGAACCCAAAACCAACCAATCCATACTGATATAATAATAAACCAAACTATCAAAAATATTCAAACAACCCAATGAAACCAACATGAACTGTTCGAACCCAAGGAAACTAATTAACTAAAAATAATTAAACCAAACCAACCAACCTAAAGTAACTGAACGCAGCTCAAACGAACCCAGACTCACGCATACCAACCTCAACCAACCCACACAAATTAATATAATAATAAACCCAATTCATCAAACCAATTCATCCCAGGCAACCCTACTAACCAACCTAATCAAGCCAACACGAACTCATCAAACCCAAGAAAACCAAACGATCCAAACTAATCCAACCCAAACCAACTGACTTAAAACATCTAAATCACACTAAAGAATCCAAAGCACCTGAAACAAATCAAAATCGTGTCCATTCAACCAACCCAAATTAATATAATAATAAACCAAACCCATCCAAGCTACTCAAATCAACCAACCAACCCAGTTTACCCAACCCAAGCAAACGTAAATTAACTAATCACAACTAACCAATTCAAAAGTACCCAAACCAATTAACTCAAAACAGCTAAATGAAACCAATCAATCTAAAGCAACACCAACAGACCCAAGAAATGCAACCTACCAACCAGGACTAAGAAAAACTTTATTTAATATAACCGCGTGAAATTATTGTATACTAATTTCTTTTGTGACTGATTATGCAGAATAATGCTATCATTTCGGGTAAGTGTGATAACACCAAAACATAAACTAAAATCTACATATTTTAGAGAATTAATCGTTTTGATTTTTAATACAATATCCACTGGCTCTTTGAATACATATTTTTTTATTTAATTTTTTTACTTTTTTATTCGAAAATCTAATCTAATTATTTTTTAACAAAAATGTCAATTATCGACAAAATAAACTAACATAACCAGAAATATGTAAAGCTTGTGAATTATATTATTTAGAACAAAAATAATATCATAAAATGGTGCAAAAATTGTGAATATTCATTTAAATCTATCAATTTTTTATTAAGAATAGCGATAATTCTTGATGAAACTAACCTTAGATAACATAAAATTGTTCTAAATTTTAAATATTTTTCGAAGTGACATTTTCTGAAAATTGCTCATCGTAATCGAAATATAGTGATTTTTGTTGGAAAATGATCGATTTGGGTGTAAAACGATAACGTCACTTTAAATTATTCAAAAAATTATAAACCTTTACAATATAATGATTTGTTTTAAGTTTAATTTTTTTTCTGTTGAGTCTTCTTCGAAGTGAAGCTTTTAAAAAAAGTGCTCATCTTATTCGAAATGTAATGATTTTTCTTTAAAAATAACAGATTTTGGTGTAAAACTATAACGTAACTGAAAATAATTCTCAAAATTATGAATCTTTATAATCTAATCATTTTTCTTAAATTTCAATTTCCGGTTAAAAACATAAACTAAATAAAAAACTCAGATTGTTGAAAAATTGATAAATTGTCAAATCGAATAATTTTTAGTTAAAAGTATGTACCTATTTCGTATTGAAAGCGATAACATAACCTAAAAATGTTGAAAATTACAAATATTGATGATGATTTTGGTTTGAAAATGTTAATTTCAAGCAACAAGCACATAAATAACATTTTAGACAGGAAAATAAAATAATTCATTGATAAATTAAATGTTATAAGAAAAAAAAATCTATTAGGTGTCCGATTTTTTTTATTTTCACGCCTGTTTTCTTTGGGCTAGAGTTTCTGTGAGCTCATTATAATTTCTTTATTATTTGCCGCAAGTACTCAAGTAACATTTTAAAAATTATTTGCAATTGAAAAATATGAAATATCAAAGGTCAGAGGTCAGGCGAGAAACATGAGAGATCAAAGGTCAAATTTGAGAGGTCCAATTGATCAGACGTCAAAGATTAAATACAAAGGTCTGAGGTTAAAAGTGAGAGATTATGAGTCAAAGCTCAAATCTGAAGGGTCGTATGTCATAGGTCTCTTTCTCTTCCTTTTTTCCCTCCCTTCTCCATTTTTTCCAAGGGCACTGATCAACTTTTTTCCCTGCAAAATCCAATTAAATTCAAATTCAATTAAATCGTATTATTTGAAAGATTAAAGGTAATAGTGAAACGAGGTGCGGAATTGCTTAACACAATGCGGTAATTAATACTTGAATTAGTATGTATAAAAAAGTTATGCCTGTAAAACTCTAGAGATACTTGGAAAAATCCGGGTATTTTGGGGAAATTTTTTTTCCTAAAATTTTTGTAGACACATCAGATTGAATATCACTTTTTTTCCTTTTTCTGTCGCTTAGTGTCTTTCAATGTATATTTTTCTGTTTCTATCTCTTTCTCTCTCTCTGTTTCTTCTTTCTCTGTCTCTTCCTAGATATCTTTTTCCTTTTCTGTCTTTTTCTCTTCCTCTGTCTCTTTCTCTACCTCTTTTTCTTTTTCCTATCTCTTTCTCTGTCTCTATAATTATTTGCTCCTTTCTCTCTTTCTCTATGTGTTTTTTTTCTTTCAGTCGTATGTAATACCTAAAACTTTCTTTTTTATGTCTGCAATTTTGTATGTCTCCTTCCCTTTTTCCATCTCTTTCTCTGTCTCTTTTTCTTTTTCTGCCTTTTTTCTATCTCTTTCTTTTTTTCTTCCAGGTGAAAGGTTAAAGGTCATAGAACAGATATTCCACTTCAAAGATTAGTGGTCAAAGGTCAATGATAAATGATCTTTTTTTCGATGTCTCTGTCACTTTGTACGTCTCTTTCTATGTTTCGATCTCTTTGTCTGACAATTTCTTTTTTTCTATCTCTGTCTTTTTTCCTTCCTTTTACTCTTTCTATGCATTTGTTTCTTTCTCTTTTTTCTCTCTCTCTCTTTCTCTTTCATTATTTCCATCTCTTTCTCTATTCCTTTTTTCTTTTCTTTTTCCCTATTTCTTTTCATTGTTTTTCTCTTTCTCTTCCAAGAGAAATGTCAGGGGTCATAGATCAGATATCACATTTCAAAGATTAGTGCTCTCTTTATTCGTTTCTATCTCTTTATTTTCCCCTTTCTCCTCTTCTTTTTTATCTGTCTCTTTTTCGGTCTTCATCTCTTTCCTTTTCTCTTTCTCTCCTCTTCCACTCAATACAAAAAAATTATTTTACCTAAAATTCATTGAAATTGTTTCGATTAAAAGATGGAGACTATTAGTGAAACCAGGTGTAGATCACAGGCGCTCAGAGAAGCAAGTAGAACGGCTCAACGATCAATCCGGCAACGAGGCGATAAATTCTCGACACACGGCGATTCGATTCCTGCATAGTACCTATTATATATAGAAGTATAGGATGGGGTGTTACTTTACTATATTCGAGCATCGGTTGATGATATGTTGCCCAGGAAGGAAGGCTGTGGAGTGAATAAAGGCCCGATCACGCGTGTAACGCAGGGATTATTAATCGGAGAATAATTTGACGGAGACCCACCGCGGCCCACCTACCACTACCTCCACTTTCGGGCGACGAGCCGAGTTATTGGCTTCGCAGATTTGCGCTAATGTGTCTTCCGATAGTTCATAACGCAGGGTGTACGCGATTCACGGAACCGTAAGCCCGTAAACCTCTTCGCCAGACTAATGTATAAGGTACCCACCTATATTGATAGCAAGTCCCACACCGTCTCAGATCTACTATTGGCTCCTTTGCCCTGTCTCTCATACACCCATTTCCATTCATGCGAATCATTTTAGTAACCAAAATTGAAATTAGTGAACATGAAATGGATTCCTGTCGATTTCAATCAAGCTTTGAGAAATTGTAGTTCTACTCGTCTCGACTGCAAAAGTCAATGGGCATACTGTCTGAAAATTGACAGATTTTGAGCTACACTTCGAAACATTTTAACAAACCGCGGCCAATATCACAAAAACAGAAAATCAGATAAAGAAGTATTTCCTACTAAAGTTATTGCGCTCTGATGTTGGAAGGTGAACTTCTCATTTTTGGTTGTGTTTCAACTGATGAAGGCAAAATATGAGCAGGGAATCAATATCCAAAAAAGGAAGGCAAGATGCTGTCATAATCTAACTCATGAAGTTACGACATGAGCAAGACATAGTCAATATCCAGCCAACAAAGACATGATATGAGCAGGCTTTCGGCGGCGACCTAGCCCGAAGAAAAAAACCCGAACAAACCACCCAAACGAATCACTCCAAACGAACCAACCCAAACTAACTAACCTAAGGGAACTAAAGTAAAGGCACAAATCAAAACGATCAAACACAAACGACCTGAACCAAACCAAATAACCCGAACAAACCAACCAAAACGAACGATCTGAAACCAATGACCTAAAAAAAACAACCTCAACAAACCAATCCAAATGAATCAACCCAAACAAATGAACCTCAAGAAACAGGACCGAACAAACCAACTCAAAGAAACCAATCGAAGCGAGCATTCCTAAAAGGTTCATCAAAAGAACCACAAACCAACCAAACGACCCAAACAAACCAACACAGACTAATCCAAACCAACTACCTCAATACAACTAAAACTTACCAATCAATACAAAAGAACCCAAGACAACTTCAACCTACCAACCTAAATCAATCAACCCAAACAAAGGAACCTAAACGAACAGAACCGAATAAACCAACTAATATGAACTAATGCAAACGAGCATGCTCAAAAGAGCCATCACAAGAAACAATCCCAAAGGAACCAACCTAAACCATCAAAACCATCCACCCCGCGCAAACCAAACTACCAGAGCAATCAAACCAACCTAATGAAACCAACACAGACTTCAAAACCAACCAAATCAAACCAAGCCAAACAACAAACTAATTTAACCCATGACCTGCACAAAATGGACTATTTGTCATGTCACTTAAATAAAAAAAATGGCTATAAAGTCAATCCCACTTTAAAAAACATATCTTAAACCACATTAGATAATTTTCTTTGTGAACAAATATTCAATACCGGCTGCGCAAAATACGATTCAAGACGTGACGTCAAAAACACCCGTTGTGCAATTTAGATAAGAAAAATGAGTTGTGCCAGTTACTAAATTTACCAAACAAAACGACACCCCAACTAACCAATCCAAGCAAATGACCGCAAACCGATCATAACAAACAAACCGAACAAACAAACACACATTAACCAACCTGAGCAAACGATCTCAAGCAAACAGAAACAGACGAATTAACTGAAAGGAACTTGTATGCCCATAAGGTCATCACAAGGAACCTACCTAAATGAACCAAATGAAAGAACGAAAACAAGGAACTAACCCAAAGGAACCAAATTAACCCACTAAACACATTCACGCCACGCAAACCAACCAAACCGCCCTAATCAAGACCAACCAAACCAAATAACTCAAAACAACTAAGCCAAGCCAATCAATCCAAAGCAACCCAAACCCATCCTAATTAACTGACTTAAACCAATCAACCGAAACTTACCAACCCAAATGAGCGAACTTAAATCAACCAAACCAAATGGACTAACCCAAACGAACTCAACAGAAAGACCAATCCCGAATAAACCCAGACCAACTATTCCAATATGTATTGACAACAAACTTCTCATATAGTGCCTACATTTTTCTGAATATTGGGTTCCTGCTCATAACTTCTATTCATTCACTGATTATCAAAGGCCAATGAGAAGTTCACCCTTGAAAGCCGTCTATTTTCGGACTCCTTGCTTATTGCATTTTTTAATCTAGACGATGAGAACTACGTTTTCACAACGTTTGATCAAAATCGGCAGTGATACTTTTTATGTTTTATTTTGTGGCTAGTTCTTAATGGTCAGAATTTTACGATTAATTGATCTAAATAATCCAGCCTTTAGGGTATATATAATGAAAACTTTTAAACCACGATATCGCTTATAAAAATTGTAAAGCCCGTTAAATCTTATAAAATATTTCAAAATCCTTTAATTTGACGAAAGTTATTGTGTAAAATTATACTTCTTCATGACATAATACAGAATTTAAAAAAAGTTGAAATATTGAAAACTGTGCAAAGAATGATATTTCAAATTCTTGTAGTTAATTGAAGAAATTCGAAAGAAAATTAGGGGAGGGGAAGAGGGTTTAGTGATTAAAAAATAAGGGATTGGATTTAGGGGAATTAGTAGGGCAAAAGGGAGCGTAAGGACAGGAAAGTAAGGGTAAATCAGGAAGTTTATTAGGGAATTTGAAGGAAAGCAGAAAACAAAGTGGAGGGGAAGCAGGGCAAGGAGAAATTAGTGGGTAGTAAGTTGAGTGCAAGGAAATAAGGATAGGGGAAGTAGGCATAGTGAGGCGATATAAGGGGGGATCAGTGAGAGTAGGGTTAAATTGTGAAGAGTAAGTCAAGTAGGGGAACCAGTAAATAGAGGAAGAAGTAGGAGAAATAAGGGTAGGTACAGTGAGAGAGGAAAAGGGAGCCAAAGGGGAAAGTAAGGTAAGACAATGAGCTAAAATGAAGTAAAATTAGGCAAGGGAAGTAGTAGGAGTGTAAGAAAATGAGGGGATGGAAGAAGTAAGAAATGAGTGGAGGGAAGAAGAGTTAGTGGAGGAAAGGAGGGGGTATTAGTTGAAGTAGGTTGAATGTGGAGGGGAGCGAAGAAAAGTTATTTGAAATGAGGGTAGGGGAAATGAGAGGATGAGTAGTAGGGGAAGTAAGACGAAATAAGGGAGGAGAAATGAGAGGATATGAAGGAAGGGAAATCAGCAGAAATGAGTAGGGGAAGTAATTGGAAATTAGGGTAATTAGGGAAGGAAAAGTGTGGGAAGTAATTCGAAATGAGCGGGATTAGGGAAGGAGAAGTGATGGCTGGGAAAGGAAATTAGAGAAAGGGAGTTTCAGTGAAGAAGCGATAGGAGGGATGAAGTAGTTTGCGAAAGGGTAGCGAATGATGAAGAGAGTGGTGAAAAGGGGCACGGTACCTATTTTAACTAATTTTTTTAAATGTTGATAATCGACTTCAAGCTTTTTCCGATTTTAGGAAAATTATATAAACTGAATAAAACTCCAGTTTGTTACTCATTCATTTACAAATAAGCGAGGATTTTCCATTTAGGATAAATAAATAATTATACTTTACAGGTTTTCCAAAAACAATAACAATCACCATGGAATTGTTGCAATGCACATATCGAGTTCGTTATAGAAGAAAGTTGAAATAAACAGAATAATCCTGAAAATATGACGCTCTCTTGCACGTTGATATCGAAGAGACAGAGGCGGATGGTTTTAAAATCATCGAATCACAATGACGAGTGGAACAAAGCCCTCCAGTTATTCGAAATTCGTATAGATCTGCGAGCGTTACCGATTCGATTAACCGTAACCTCGTTTTTCCGATAAAAATACTCGTATAATTGAACGCTTGCTACAATTCCCTGTAGCGCAAGCTTATCGAAATTTCACCAGAAGCAAACTGCATATCATAATGTGGAAATAAATTCTCTGTTATGGTGAAAATATTTTCTATTATTTCTTTTACTAGAAGCAACTTATGCGCGCTTTGCAAGGATTGGGCAGCAACCTGATTCATAGCACTGTTGCGAAACGAACGTGTTATTCTATTAAACAAAATGGGAATTTGCGCTAACCCACAAGAAGATTTCGCTTGATGATTTAATAATAATAATAATAATAATAATAAGAGATAATAAGCGATAATAATAAGGGATTGTAATAAAAAATAAGAGAACCTCGGTGGCTCAGTTGGTTAGACACTCGGACTTCACCTCAGAGGTCCGGAGTTCGATCCCTGAGCCGGTACCTCTGGAAATTTTTCAATGTACCTTTACCGAGGTTCTGGTGGTTCGGAACCCACCTTAAGTTGTAGGTCCCCCTATCGTGTACTTGACTGCAACCCAGTCCGTCAATGATGGGGTCAAACCAGGCTTTGTCCACTATGTCTGGGCAGACTGCCCTCATAAGATCACTTGATTGCATTATAAAAATGCGTTCGTGACTGATGATATATACCGGGACAGCCCCGTGCAAAATGATGAAATAAACGTCCAACTCTAACAAAAAAAATGCCGTCGACATGTTGGGCAGTATAAACCTGTGACAACATTTCAACACAGAAATGTTTTATAATAATAATAATAATAATAATAATAATAATAATAATAATGACGGTAATAAAATTACATGAAATAGCGACCTGATTCAGATTCAGCGACTCTAAAAATGTATAGGTATACGAACGGAGATGAATTTTCAAACATCTTCTCAACTGGTTTAAATTATTCCTTTACATTTTTTGAAACTTTTTCAAGTTTCAAAGTATTTTTGTATCTTTTTATAACCTCTAAATATGTATAAAACGCACTATTAATGTGGCAAAATAAAAATGTTTTTTAATCTTGCGAAATTGAACATTTTTGTAATCTTCCAAAATAATTCAAATTTGTAATCTTGCAGAATTGAAAATTTTGGCCTTCAGAGCTGCTAAATATCTCCTAATCCTAGTGTTATTTTTTTCTTGATTTGGCTACCTTGCAGAATAAAAAAACTTTGTTATTATGCATAATGAAATGATTTAACTATCTTTTCATCTATATTCTTTTTAGAAATTTTAGGATATCATTTGAAAAATCTCAAAAGCTTTTGCTATTTTTCAATACAAAAAATTGTAGAAGCAGAAAACTAGTTATCTCGAACATAGTTTAATTTTTTTCTAAATCATCTTTAATATTCAATTTAAAAAATGGTGTTCTTTTGAAATTTTTTTCAGAATATTACAAAAGCTTCTCTTTTCCAAAATCTTCGAAAATCTGCTTTGTTTTTAATTTCTAGAAATCTGATGAAGCTTTAAATTATTCTCAGATCTTTTCAAAGCGTTCAAATTTTTCTTGAACTCTCTCAAATTTATTCAACAATATTGTAAGCTTGCAAGATAAAAAAAATTTGTAATCTTGCAAAATTAAGTAATGTTTCCGTATTATCTTCTATATTATTTTTAGAAATTTTAGGAAATCATTTTAAATCTGTCAAAATCTGTTGAAATTTTTCCTTAGAATTAATTTTTCAGTGAAAAAAAATCTATAACCTTTTCTGAGGAATCTTTAAAAAAATTAAAATTTTTTCATTGAAATCTTTTAAATTCTTTTTCAAGAAATTTGGAAAAATCATTTGAAATATTTTAAAAACTTTTTCGATTTTCTTTTAAACCTCATAATTTACGATAAAAAATCACTTGAAACTTTCCGAGGACTATGCAGAAAAGCTGCTTAACCTTTAAAAATATTTTTTATGTTTTTGTAAATTTTCTTCAATCTCCAATATAAAAAATGCTGTTCTTTTGAAATCTTTCCAAAATGTTAAGAAAGCTTCTCGTTTATGAAATCTTCGAAAATCTGTTTTTTATTTAATTTTCAGAATTCTAATAAAGTTTTAAATTATTCTAAATTTTTTTCAAAGCTTTCAAACTATTCTTGAACTTACTTAATTAGGTTTCAGAAATATTGTAATCTTGCACGATTAAAAAATTTTGCTTTACATTCTTTTCGGAAATTTCAGGTCGTCATTTTAAAGGTTAGGATATATATTTAAAGTTTTTCTTTAAACTCATTTTTCAAAATAAAAAATTATTCGAAATTGTCCATGAATTATTTCCCAAAAACATTATGCATTCATCTATATTACTCTACCTGGCGTACCTGGAAAATCTGGAATCGTCAGGGAATTTATGTCAAAGACAGGGAATTTTTTCAAGAGCGTGCCTAATATGTTTCAATTATAATATAAAATTAAACAATAACGATTCTTCATTTTAAAAACTAACTTTATTATATTTAACTATTTTGTTAAAGATTTTATTTAATTAATTTTTTGAACTGAAATTTAAATATTCTATTTTAAATCACTCGGTTAAAATTTAAACTTTTCATTCAAATTTTCTTTTAAAGGCTCATTAATGTAAATTTGGTTGACAATACAATTATTCTAGTTAAAGATTCATCATTTCAGTTAAAAATAGATCTATGATTTAAAATTTAACTACTTCAGTTGAATATTCATCACTCTAGTTGAAAATTAAGACTTTGTTTGGAAATTGAACTATTTTTTTGGGATATTGTTTTTTTTTTGCAAATTTTTCATCAATTGAAAATGTAACTATTCTGAATGAATATTTCATTATTTTAGTTAAATATTCATATTTTTAGTTAAATATCAAGTTTTTGAACTAACGGTTTAATTATTTATTTTTTGATTGACAATTTATCTTTTTTATTAAAAAATTAATGTATTTCATTGAAAATTTGTATTTTTGGTGGACATTAATCCTCTTGGTTGAAAATTTACATAATTCTGAAAGTTTATCAGTGAAGCTAAAAATTATTTTTTTCATCTGTAAAGTTAATTATTCCATTTTAGGTTAATAATGATCTTTTCTAGTTCAAATTTAAACTATTTGGTTGAACATTCAGATATTTTCTTGAAAATTCTTCTATTTGGTAGAAAATTAATCCTTTTGTTTGAATATTAATCTTTTTGTATAAAAATTCTTCTTTTTTAATTGAAGATTCATAATTTTAGTTAAAAATTCGTCACTTTTGTTAAAAAATGTTTTGGTGAAAAATTACTTTTTTTAAATTTAAATTTAATCATTCTATTACTCTAGTAAAAATGAATCTTCCTGGTCGAAAATAAGTTTTATTTTTAAATTTTACTATTTTAGCAGAAGTTTCTTCATTTCAGTTGAGAATTCATCAATTTGGGAAAAAATTAATTTTTTTGCCGGAACATTTTACAAATATCATTTTAGATTGTGAATTGATCTTTTTTATTTCTTGTTTGAAAATTCATATTTTTGGTTGAAAGTTAAACGCGTTTGTTCAAAATCATCTTTTTGGTTTAAAACACGTCTATTCCAAAAGAAGATTAATAATTTAAGTTGAAAATTAATATTTATTCACTGCAAATTAAAAAATTCTAGTTTTTGATAAAAATTGATATTTTTCAGTTTTTAGTTGAAGATTCCTTATTTTAGTCAAGAATGCACCATTTGACCTGAAATTAAAAAAATTCTATTTTCGTTTGAAAATTGATATTTTTCGGCTCAAAATGCAACTATTCACTTAAAACTTGATATTTTTAAGTTGAAAATGTGACTATATGGTTAAGGATTTATGTGTTTTGTGAAAGAAACATATTGTTTCGTAAAAAATTAATCTTTCTCATTGACAATTTAACTTATTTGTTTAAAAATCATTTATCTCGTTCAAAATGCAATTTTTTACATTAAAACTTAGGAATTTGAAGTGGTTGAAATTAAATTTAATACAATAATTTTACAGAAATATGCAATTAATTTAAAATATAAAAAAATGAAATAAAACTTTGTTTGAATTATTATTGAAACTCATAAAATTCATGAATAAATGCGGAAAATGCTTAATTATGTTTTAAGTAGTATTTATTTATTTAATTAATCGATGATACTGGTATATTTAAGCAGATATTGTAATATAATTTATCATTTTGAAAACAATAAAAACCCGGTTTTTCTTTTTTTTCAATTACGCTATTATTCAGTTTACAATGCGTAATTTGAACATATTTTACTTTAAAAAATGTCCATTTTAGATTTTTATTTTTAGGCTTACATTTTAATTATCACAGTAAAGGTCAGTTTTGTTTATTCACATTTAATTGATTTTTTTAAAGGAACTAAATTTATCTGCTAAAATAGGGCCCAATTATGCATCTGCTTATTACATTTTTTAACAAAAATTACTCATTGTTTAGCATTAATAAAAAATAACTATAAAAAGCTACTAGCAAGACATTGGGAATTTATTTACCTAAAAAAAACGAAATCCATTTGTTCAAAAATGGCAAAACAATGAATTTGCTTAAACAAATATAAATTCTTTTGTTTATAACCAAGAATCATATTAATTGTTATATTCAACATATTTTTAAGTTAATTAAAAAGAACAAATTTCTTTTACTGAGAAATGACAATATTATGCACTTGTTAATTAAATTTGTTTAAACAAATAACACTAATTGTCTGAAATCAAAGAATCCCACAAAAAAGCTGTAAGCAAGATATTTATTGTCCTTTCTGTTAAGAAAACAAAACAAATCTATTTGAAAATGACGAATTTATGCAGTTGTTTATAAAATTTGTATAAATAATGAGCATATAGTCTCTATTTTTTGATTAGTTATATCGAAACTTCTGTCTTCAGATTTCCACTTAAAAAGACACATCTGAAGTAGCTGTATATATTTTTACTAAAAATCTAACTTTTGTTGATTAATTTGCTTATAAAAATCTAAGTTTTCATGGTTTTCTTCTTCAGGTAATGCGGGATGAAATAAAGATTTATATTCAATGATCAAAAATAAAGAATTAGATCGAGAAGTTAGTTGTTCATATAAATTGTTTCAATTTCCAATAAATTAGGGTTATTGTTAAAACAAAAAATCTATATCGTAAGAGTGTCCAGTTTACAATTACGATTTTTAAAAAATAGCAAAATACATCCAAAAAATTGATAGCAAATAAATTATGACCAAATTCATGCAGAAAAATGTTATTAACAATAACTTTTGTTAAACTTCGAATTTCACCAAACCCCTCAAATGCCATTTTTCATTTATCCTTAGGAACCGAATAATGTAATTACCGCGAAAAAAGCTCGACCATCGAAAAGTACGTGTCTCATTTGACACCTTAGAGTTTAAATTTTTTAAATTTCTGGACCGTGAAAAATTTTTACGAACCGGGAAAAAACCGGGCATTTATTTCTTTGATTAAAACGGCCACCTGGTAAAAGTTTAAAGCATGTCCAAGTTTCTCACAATAAGGCAACTTCCGGAACTTGTACTTTCAGTTTCCAAAAATCTGAACGATGGAAAGTAGAATTGCAGAAAAGCATTGAGACAAAGAGGAGGAAAGTTGTTATCGAGGACGCTCATAGAATAATTGGATACTATTCTGGGCACGCAACTAAGATGGAAGAGCGGAGGAGAGAGTGATAAGGAGGAGGGAGGGATTCTGAGCGTAGGTGAATGTGCGCTCGAGCAAGAGAGAAAGGAGAGAAGAGAGAGAGAGGATGATGGAATGAGGGAAAGAGTGAAAGAGAGGGTAGGAGGAAGCAGAGTGGGTGGGTGGATAGGAGTTCCCAAGATGGCGCTACATGGAGTGAAGTGGTAGGAATAAGAGAGAAAGAGAAAGAGTGAGAAAGAGTGGTGAGAGGCAAAGAACACGACGTAGGTGGGAAGGGTGAAAGATAAATGACGTGTCCACCACCACTGCGACCAACGCCACGAAGACGTGGCGCGGCGAAAGAGTCGAGACGATGGCTCCCTCCATTAAACATAAGCCGCTCGCTTGCTTACCTTACTCTCTAACCTTCTGCTTTCGTTTCTGAATTGCCAATTCCTATTTTATAACTCATCTTCTTATCCTTCCTCATCTTATATTTCCTCTTGCTCTTATTTTTTTCTTATTTACTCTTGTTATTTTCATTTTCACCCTATAGTCCCTTCTTATCTTTTTTTAAATCCCCTTTTGTAGAATGTATTCTTTTCTTCTTATTTCATATTATTCATAGAATTTAAAATAAGTTCAGACCAGTTCAAGTCCACGTATTATTTAAAAGCAAAAAAATATATAGCTAAGCATTTATTTAAACAAGCTTTTATAAATGCTATTATTGCAAGCTTCTTTCAAGAGCATATTTTTTTCGTATATTTTAATAAAAGCTTGTTATAAATAAAGAAATTTTATTTACGCTCGATCGATATTACCCGGTTGTTAATAAAGTTAACAAAAGTAGTAATTAATATTCTATGGTTTAGTAAATTACTTAGAATTTTTTTGATTTACTTAAATTTTTCTAAATTCCTTTCAATTCTTTTCAATTACTTAAAGTCTACGTACATATTCTTTTTAATTATTTGAAACTTTTTTTACTTTATTCAGAATTTTTACCTCCAAATTCCCTGAAAAGCTTCCTCCATCTAATACTCTGTATGAGAATTACTTCAATCCTTCTGCGTTCCTTGAATGTTTATAAATTCCCTGCATTTTTTGCTTTATTTTTTCAATTATTGGAATTCCCAGTATTGCTTGAGTTATTGGAATTCTCTGAATTATCTGACTACTTGACAATAATACAAATAATTCAGGAAATTCAGAAGAATTGAAGAAACTCAGAAAATTCGAGAAATTCAGGAAATACAAGCAATTTGTCAAATTTAAGGAACTGAGTAAATTTAAGTAATTTAGAAAATTTAAGGAATTATGTAAAATCTAGGAATTAAGCAAATTCGTGGAATTCAGAACATTCAAAGAATTGATCCAATTTAAGGAATTCAGAAAATACTAAAAATTTGGCAAATTCAAGGTATTTAGTAAATTTAAGTAATTTAGCAAATTCTATGAATTCGGAAAATTCGATAAATTCCGGAAATTCAAAGAATTAATACATTTGATGGAATTCAGCAATTACAAGGAATTTGGTAAATTTAAGGAATTTAGTAAACACATGGAATTCAGTGAATTTATTGAATTCACTGAATTCCATGTGTTTACTAAATTCCTTAAATTTACCAAATTCCTTGTAATTGCTGAATTCCATCAAATGTATTTAAGGCATTCAAGTAATTAAGAGCATTCAGAGGATTTCGTGAATTTAGAGATTTCTAAGAATTTTGAGCAATTTAAGGATTCAGATAATAAAAGGTTTTCAGGGATTTTAAGAAATTCAAGAAATTAAAGGAATTTGTAGAATGAAAGAAATTCAGCAAGTTAGGGAATTTAGAAAATTCAAGAATATCAGCAAATTCGAGGAATTTAATATATTAGAGGAATAAAAAAATTCAATAAATTCAAGGAATTGAAGTAATTAAAAGGACCAGAAATTCAGGCCATTCTAGAAAGTCAAAAATTTTGCAAGTTCAGGGAATTCAAGGACTTTAGACACGAACACGAATTCAATTGTTTCAAGAAATTCAGAGTACTCCAAGAATTGAGAGCATTCCAAAAGTCCAAGGAAGTAGAGGAAAGCAGGCAATGAAAATAATTGAGAAAATTAAATGAATTTAGGGAATTAAACTTAATTTTGGGACTAAATGCATTCAGTGAATGAAAAGAATTTAAAAAATACAAGGAATTGTAGGAGTTTACAGAATTCTGAGAATTTAATGAATTCAAGTAGTTCAGAATACTCGTGTAATTTAGGGAACTCAAGAAATCAAAGATATTGACGAAATGTAGAAAATTTAGGAAATTAAGTTAAAATAATTCAGGGAATTAAATTAGTTCATGCAATTAAAATAATTCAAGGAATTCAGAGAATTAAGGGTGTCTAGAAACTTCGAGGGATGCAGAAATATCTAGGAATTAAGAGAATTCTGGGAACGCAGAAATTTCTGGGGACGTAGAGAGTTCTAAAAATGCAGATAATTCGAGGCACCGCAGATAATTCTCGGATTTTAGGGAATTCTATAAATTAAAAGAATTCTAGGAATTCAAAGAATTCTTGGTATTCAAAGAATTTTGTGTATTCAAAGAATTCCAGGAATTCAAAGAATTTGATGAATCTAGAGAATTCTATGGATTCAGAGAATTCTAGGGATTCAGAAAATTATAGGAATTAAGAGGATTTAGAATATTCAATATTAGAATATTCAATATTCAATTTAGAATATTCAATTTTAGAATATTCGAGGCATGGAAAGAATGTAGGGAATTTAAATTTTTTAGAAAATTCAGAGAATTGCAAGATTTTAGAGAATTCATAGAATGAAGCTAATTCCAGGAATTGCAAGCATCCACATAATATAGGAAATAAAAGGAATCCAGGGAATTCAAGGAACTCAGGAAATTTGAAGATTTCAAGGAATCAAAGGTATTCAGGAAATGGAAGAAATTTAGGGGATTAAGGTCATTCAAGAAATTAAATTAAGTCAGGGAATTGTAGTATATCAGGGGATTAAATTATATCTGGGAATTGAATTCATTCAGGGAATTAAAGTAATTCAGGGAAGTGAAGCAGCTTAGAGATATCAATGAATTCAGAGACTTTATGGAATTCAGAAAATTCAAAATATTTAAGAAAGGTTTAAAAAAATCAAAAGAGTCTTAAATAGTTTATAAGCATTCCAAGAAATTCAAAGAATAAAATAGAACTATTTTAATTATTTCAATGAAATAATATGAACAAGGTCACGATCCAAAGTGCAAACTCTTTCACAGGAATTCGTAGAATGCGGGGAATTCGCAGAATTTTAAGAAGTCAAGGAATTCTTCAAGTTCAGGGAATTCAAGGAATCCAAGGAATTATGAAAATTCAAGGAATTTAGGGTATTAAAGAAATTCAGGAAATTTACGGGATTGGAGGAGTTTAGAGATTTTAGAGTGATTCAAAAGATGTCGCAGAAGCTAAAGGAATTCTAAATAATCTTAAAGCGTTTAAAAGCATTCGCGTGTTAAAAAGGCGGGCCACCTTAAAAATCAGCGTGGTTATTGCAGACCAAGCTAACTTTTTAAATCACATTAATAAAATAACATCAAAAAGTCCCAGATCCAGAGTAAAAAACTCTTTCCGAGTACCAAATAAGTGTTTTAAAGTACCTACATCAAACTGGATGGGATTGAGTGAAATTTGTCTACTTTCGTCATTCATTCGCCACGGTTGAAACTTGTTTTGCGATTGGGTGCGAATTCGTGACGATCGGCTCCTGGCTTCCGTTTGATTCCAAGTCCAAGCACGTAGCCGTGGGCCTCTCGTGGAATATTAGCTGCTGGAGCTACTGGGTTCCTGCCCACGTCGGGTCGAGCTTGCGAATGACAACCATGCATAACGTATTAAGCCCCCAGGGACTTTGCTCGCTTGGTACCCTGTCTGCGCTCATGTGAGATTCCCAGGTACTCTCAACCTATCCTCATGCACACGTGTGTGGGAATATATCATAAAACCTGTGTGAAACACACACACACATTTGCATCTCCTTTGTGCTTATCGGCGCAGCGTGTGCAAATACTCTTATATTCATGAGTCCAGGTTTTTGCCCCAGGTCGAGGATCTGCGTATGTGATCGTTTCACCACGAACTTCGTATGATTCATGGTCTCAAATACGAAAATTTCGATTTTACAAAGAACCTTGTATTTCCCATTTCTTAGGGGAAACCCTTCTTCAATTCTATTCGATTTAGAGTATAGTTCGGGATATCAAAGCGGTGTGTATCATTTTCATTATCTGCTTTGCATGAAAATGATTCACTTCTTCTGGTCAAAATAGTACATTATGCAACAAGGGGCGAAAGGAGTAGATTTTTCCCGCGGGTGGGTTTACTGTCAGATGAAGAAGATTTTTCCCGAGGTATTCGCCACAGGGAAAAATTTTCTCACGAGGGCAGTAATTACCCGAGGGATCTGAAAATTTTACTTTCGCCCCGTAAATGAGGTTTGCGGGAAATAGATGCTATTTTCGCCCCTATTATCAGAGGCAAAATGCATTTTCCACAAATAGTTGAATTTGAATCTAAAAGAAGGTTAGTTCCTAACAACAACAAAAAAAACGAATTTTCAACGAAATAGTGGAATTTTCGATCAAAGAGATGAAGTTTCAACTGAATTAATAAATCATTCACAAAAAAAATTATATTTAAATACGGGAGTTCAATTGTTAACCAATAAAGATTCGAATTGAAGATTTTACATCTTCAACAAAATAGATGAACTTTCATGCAAGTAGAATTATTTTAAACAAAAAATGGATTTTCAACAAAATGCACAAATTTTGAAACAAATGGTTAAATATGTAGCTGAGAAAATGAACTTTTAGCTAAAAAATTGAAGCTTCAACAAAATAGTGGAATTTCCCGCAGAGATGAATCTTTAAACTAAAATTATGGATCTTTAACTATAATTAAACTTTTAACCATTGTATTCAATCGTCGAGCAAGTACTTGATTTTTCAATTAATAAAAAGGAATTCCAAACGAATAATAATATTTCGCATTTCAACCAAAAAAGATTTTAATTTAAAATAAAAGTCAGTTATATTAAACCAAGCTAAGAAGGCTAATTTTTCTCAAAACAGTTGAGTTCTTTACTCAAAAATATGAATGTTTATTTTAAAAGTTAATTTGTAGGATGTTAGTAGAATACTCCATTAGAGTAATTAACGCCGGAACCTTCCACACTAAACTTCCAAGGGTAAATATACCCCTTTTCTAAGTTTCCTAAGCTTCGAGCTCTGCCCCCCCCCCTTCCAAACGTCATAATGATCATTTTCCAGCTCCGCCAAGCCTTTCACACTAAACCTTAAGGGTGAAAACATCCCCTTTTCAGCTCTCTCGAGCTTTCAGTGCTAATCTCCGAGCTTAAAAATACCTCATTTCTAGCTCTTCCCAGCCTTAGGCACGAACCGTTAAGTGAAAAGCTACCAATTTTTCATCTCTTTCAAAAATTCAACAATAATCCTCATAAGTGTAAAAATACCCTTTTCCAACTTCCTCAAACCTCAAGCACTCTCCCTTCATGTAAAAAACGAATTTTCAAGCTGGAAATCCGATGTGTAAAAACACTCCTTTTCTAGCTTTCCTAAACTTTGAGCCCTAACCCCTAAGTGTGAGAATAACCCTTTTCCTGCTGAGCTGAGCCCATAGCACTAATTCAGAAGTATAAATATATCCCTTTTCCAGCTCCCTCTAGTCCTAAAGACCAACCACCGAGTTTAAAAATACCGCTTTTCCAGCTCCTTTACACTTTAGGATTAAGCCCGTAGTGTGCAAATATCCCCTTATCAGTTCTGCCTACTGTTCAGCGCTAACCAAAAAGTGTAAAAATATCCCTTTTCCAGCTTTCATTAGCTTTCAGTGCTAACCCCGAATGGAAAAATATCTCTTTTCCGACCTTTAGTGTTAACACCTTCAGTGAAAAATATCCTTTGGCGCCTTTGGCGCTTACCCGTAAGTGTAAAAATATCCTTTTTTTGATCTCTTTCTAGTCCTAAGTACCAACCAGCAGTTTTAATAATAACACTCTTTCAACTCTCTAATACATTGAGCACAAATTCCTTTAATTGTAAGATTACCTCTTTTCCACTTTCCCTGTTTCTTCTCACATTTACCCCCTAAGTGTAAAACTATCCCATTTCCAGCTACCCCGTGCCTTTAGCTCCATAACCCTAATGTGAAAATAACCCTTATTAAACTTAAAAAACCTTTAGCACTACAACCCCAGCCCCGGCTCAAATGTGTAAAACCCCCTTTTCCAGCTCTTCGAGCCTTTAGAACTGAACCCTTAAAGTGAAAATATCCCTTTTCCAGCTTTGCTTAGAATTCAGCGCTAACAACTGACTGGAAAAATATCTCTTTTCCCACTATTTCGAGCCTTTAGCCTCAATCCTTAATTCTAAGAATACCCCTTTGCAGCTTTTAACATCCTTGTTCTATGGCCCCTAAGCGTATGAATACCACATTTCCATCTCCCCCAAATCCTTAGCACTAACCCGCATGTATCAAAAGACTCCTTTCCAACTCTCCCGAACCTGGAGCATTATCTCCTCAAGTGAAAAAATACCCCATTTCCAGCTACTGCATGCCTTTAGCTCGAACCCCCAAATGTAAGAATACTACTTTCCCAACTTTCCCAAACCTTCAACACTCCCCCCCCCCCCCCCCCCCCCCCCCCCGCCTCACCCTTCCAGGTTGCTCCACAAGCTTTTAGAACTAAACCCTTAGTGTAAAAATATTCCTTTTCTAGCACTTTCGAGTGCTCAGTGCTAACCCCAAAGTGTAAAAATATCACTTTTACAGTTCTATCGAGCCTTTAGCTGAAACCCTTGATTCTAAGAATTCCCCTTTTAAGCTCTTCTGGCCCTTTAGCTATAACCCCTTTTCCCACAATCCCAAACCTCCATTATTGATCTCTTAAGTGATAAAATACCCCATTTCCAGCTATCCTATGCCTTTAGATATATACCCCAAATATGAAAATACCACTATTCCAAACATTTATGACTTAACCCCCCCCCCCCCCCCCCCCCCCCCCATCACAACCCACCCTCGGTGTAAAGATACCCTTTTTCAGCTATATGAGTCTTTAGAACTAAGCCGTTAGTGTGAGAATATCACTTTTCTAATTTTTCCTACCATCTAGCGCTAATTCCAAAGTGTAAAAATATCCATTTTCCAGATCTCTCTAGCCTTCAGCGCTTATCCCTGAGTGCAAAAATGTCTCTTTTCCAGCTTTTTCGAGCCCTTAGCTTTAGGGCCTGATTATAATAATACCCCTTTTCAGCTCTTCTAAGCCTTTAGCTCTAACCCTAATTTTAAGAATTAGTGCCTTAAGAGCTTAGCAACAAGTGTAACAATACTAAATATTTTATTATGTTTTTGTATCTAACTGATATTTCTTTCAGGTTATATCTACCAGACAGGATGTCAGGAGTAGAGCAAGTGGATTTTGTTTACTTCTCTTATAAACGATGTCAGAAAGATACCAAACGATAATTTTATTATGTTATAAATCTCGAGGCCAATAAATTAAAAATATATACTGCTATTATACTATCAATATCTGAACTAGAAGCGACTGGAATATGATTTAAGTTAACTCACTTCTGATTAAATAACATAAAAGAAAAATGCCTTAATTTTTCACCACTTTTCAATTATTTAATATTTCATAATTATAAGAATTTAAATCACAAGAGAGTGAAATTAAACACACTTCCATGAAACAAGGCATATATTATTCTTGAAAATTAATACTTCCACAGCCTCTATTCGTTGAGAATTCACACTTCACAATTCTATACAATTTCCATCGTCGAATCTGTAATAAAAGAAAACGGAAGTGCGTCATGCGTCGTCAGGGATGCGGAAAATCGAGACCGATGAGTAGCAATTAAATAAATGAATATTTATGCTCAGTGAATTAAGCATTTGAGCGCAGGAGCGAGAAAAGCGATAATGTAAAAAGTGAAGTAAATAGGAAAACGGAGAGGCGATTGAGAAAGGAGAATTGCACGAGAGGAAGGTTGATTTACCCCTCTCTATGGTGTATAGTATATACGTATTGATACTTACCTTCCACCGACGGTGGTAGAGTCGCAACCGCAATCAAACGTCAATCCCAGACGAGCAATTTTCAAGTAATTTGTTTCCCCGCAGTGAAAAATATTATTCCCTCTTCCCCCTTCTCTCCGGCCTTTTTTTCCCTTTTTTTCCTTCAGCCTTATTTTACATGACATTCGGAAAATAAAAGAGCTTGGAAGGATTCGACTAGCAAATATGCTGATTTATTCTGTGGTATAATAAATGTATGAATTAATTATTAAATATTTGACTGGGTTCTATTATGTTTTATGGAATTCATTAGGTCGTAAACATATTCATACTTGAATTTAAATTTTCCGCCACGGTGAGGTTATGCTTTGCAACAGTGACGTCAGCATTAATTATTTTATGGCGCGGAATTTGAAAATTTAAATTTTAGACAGCTTTTATTCTTGGACATTTTAATTTCTTTTTAATTAACTATAATCTTTCATGTTAATATGACAGTTTATTAGTATACCTCAGTTTGACATCTTATCAAATTAACTTTAAAAAGAAATTGTTACTCCTGCATAGAAATGCTTCATTATAGAGTTTTAAGTTTTTAATTTTTCCCTTTAGATTGAAATGAGTGAATTTTAAAAAACTTGATACAAAATTGGATAATTATTAATTTTGTATTACTTTACTTCAACGTTTTTAGAATAAGTTAACTTCAAAGGTTTGAAATTCCAATTTTTTATTTTTAATCGGGAAAAATAATAGAGGATTTCTTTATAAAAAAATTAAACAAATCTATTAAATCAGTTTTTATGTCACTTGATACTATGCAATTGACATAATAGATACTTGATAATAATTTGTATCCTATTCACAACATTTTATGATTTCCATAAAAAATTACAGTTTTGAATGAACAATTCTAAAATATTTTTAATTTTTGTGGCCTTGAAAATAAACTAAACACCTTTAAAACTTCAAAATCCAGAATATTTGTGTTTTGCGTATTTTGATTTTTAAATACCCAATGAGGAACATGCCAAATTTCTTAATGTAGAATTTTGTTATGTTAGTGTTGTTGGCCAGATAAAAATAATTACTGATGTACAGTTAATGTTTTAGGGTTTTTACTTTTAATATCTTTAGTTTGACCAATAAAAATATTAACATCACCATTAAAATATAAATTTAAAAAAAAATTCTTCCCAGAGTTTCAATCTCGTTATTGATGCATTTTCTAGATGTTAACCAAAAAAGAATCTTAAATTTAAAAAAATCTCAATTTCTTAAATATATTTGTTTTAAAAGGCCGAATGTATTTTTTAAGTTTTCATAATTGAAGGAAAGTTTTCGAAGTCGTTCCACTTTGAAGGATTTTAATTTAGAACTATTCATTTTTTCAGGTTTCCAATTTTTAATTTAGGAATATTAAAGAAAACTTGATTTAAATTGAAAGGGCTTTAGGTTTAACAATAAAAAATTAACACATTAAAAACTAACATTTTAAAATTCAAGCCTGATAACCTAATAGAATTTAGAATTCAGAATTTATTTATTAAAGATAATTTTGTAGACGTCTTAGAAATGAATATGCTTTAAAAGTGAATTAAAGACTTTTATCGGAAAGAAAATGTTAAAAATACAATATCTGCACTCATGAAACTCGCCGACAATATTGAAAATAAAAAGTGTTTCTTTAAATTCAGAAAAATATTAAAAGTTAAAGTTTCCTTCCAACCAAATGAAAATAAAAAAATGTGTCTTTTCCAGTTTAGTAAAAAATCGTAAAAAATCGTAAATAAATTGAAGAAAATGTTAAGATCCAAACTGACATTACATATTTGACATTGAGTGAACATATTGAATAAAAAATTCAGTTGTTCCTTAATTTAAATTTCCCGCCATGATGAGATTATGCTCCTGATTAGAGACGTCATAATTCAAACTTGTGGCCCGAAATTTGAAAATCAAAATGTTCCCCAATATTTATCTCGGTATTTTCAATTTGTTTTCAATGCGAAATAAGTTTCTTCTAAAAAATTACGCTCTGAAATGTTTTGGGATATGTGAATGAAGGATAAAAATGATTGAGTGAAGGAGACAACCCGCTGATTTTTGTAAGCGACGACAGGAGTACTTCGGGAGGAAATATGTAAAGTAAAGCGGCTGCGATTTGCTCCTTTTTCCCTTTCCATTGGCATTCCCGAATCCCCCGACTTCGCTGACATCCAGGTTGGATCTACGCGCGATATATTTGTTTTAAAGTCCCGGATTCTCTGCGTAACAGAGAGTGCTTCGTCGTTCATCGTCATCGTCGTTGTGTTCTTCGTCTCTCATATTTATGAGGGTGGAAGGGTGGGGAATGTGTGCAGGAGTTATGGCCCGAGTAAGTGCTCTCGATCTAGAACAGTGGTTCTCACAATTTATAAGCTTTGCAAATTTATTCAGGAGAAAACGTTTCTTAGAGTGACAATTTAAAGGCAGTCCACTCTTCTAAATGTTCAAAAGAGCCTTCCATAATTTTCTCGGCATAATCAAAGACGCTCATTTGATTGGCAGTCTGACTGTTATAATATCAGTATCACTATCAGGATAATCATAGCATCCGTCCGGAATGGTCAGTACGATCATCTTGTTTTCACTCGTTTTAACAATCCACGGATGAACTCTTATAAGAGAGAGACTGCAATGTCAAAATATATAGAAGATATGGGATGATCAATTCGACCCTCTAAGATGATAAGGTGACTTTCCGAGCATATCAAGTTTGACCCTCTGTGATGTTTAGTTTAACGTCTGTAATGATTAGCTTGGTGCCTTATAATGATCAGTTTAGCCTCTGTGATGATTAGTTTGGTACTTTATGATGATCAGTTTGGCATCCGTGATGGTCAGTTAGCCCCTCTGTGATGATCAGTTCGGTGCTATATATTTGTTAGTGTGTCCCTCTGTGATGCAAAGTTTGGCCCTCTGTGATCATATTTTCGGTCCTCTCTGATGATCAGTTCGTTGCTCTATGATGATCAGTTTGACCCTTTGTGGTGTTCAGTTCAGCCCTCTGTGATGCAAAGTTCAGCACTCTGTGATAATCAGTTCGGCGCTTTTTAATTATCAGTTTGGCGTTCTGTGATTATCAGTTCGGCTCTTTGCGATCGTCGAGTCCCAATATGGTAATCAGTCTGAATTAAAAATAGGAACCTTCGAGAAGAACACTTTGTTTCTGAATTGGGACAAATCGAGTCTCAGAGGTAAATCGCGTTTATTAGATCTCTGCTTTTTCACAGTGTATCTAGAGCACTGTTTGCGTCGCCATTATGTACTTTTGCAAAGGGAGAAACATACCTGCCTCGACTCACAGCTTACTTGCTTGGCACAGTGTTCAGACCCTTGTCGAGTCGACGTTGCAATTCAGTCAAAGTCTAATTAAAGTGCAGCAGCAAGTTAAATTAAAACACGATATAATGTTGACGACTTCTCTCTCTCTCATTCTCTTTCTCTCACTCTCTATTTCACTTGTTCGCTATTCCTCCTCCTTTGGTTCCCATTCCATGGTTGTTTCTGTCTTCGACGCCCAGACTACTTCATCGTAAGTCCTGTCGTTCCTCGCCATTTGCAAACTCAGAAGGACTTTGCCGCGAGTTGAACACTCACTACCAATCCACTGCTACCAGTACACTCGTCAGTCCTTTCAAGGTAAATAGTCTCCTGAAACTAGTTGCTAAAGTGTATCCAGACGCGGAACGAAATGACGTGCTAATCCGCCGTTTCCACATCCTTCTCCTCTACTTGATTTAAGTAGGAAAAAGAACTGATCCCCTTTCTGAAGAGGAGAGGGGGATACCAGCGACCCGAAAAACATCTGAGTAGCAATTTTGAGTGAAATCGGATTTTTCCCACCATTTTCTGTCCCCATATTAGATTCCCCATTTTGAGTATGAAAATAATGAGTTTGGATTTGAAATAAGCAATTCGGAAAACCCCAAAGTGGTAATTCTTAGAAAATCGGTTTGAGTTTCACGTTTTTGTCAGCCATATTCAATCTGTCTTTTCGATTTTGAAATTCTGACTTTGGATTTAAAATTAGCGACCCAAAAAACCCCAAAGTAAAAATTTTTTTCAAATCGAATTCGTCTTATAAATTTGTTTAGCCAAATTCTATCCGCCATTTTGCATTTTTACATTGGATTTGGAAACAATGATACGAAGATCTATCATTTTTAAAATTAAACTGATGACTGTGGATTTGAAAAGAGCAACCCGAAAATCCCCAAAGCAGCCATTTTCATTCAAATCAGTTCTGTTTTACATTTTTGTTAACCATATTAAATCTGCCATTTTGAATATGTAAATGATCAAGGATTTGAAATGAGCAACTCGGAAAACCCCGAAATAGTAAAACTTAGAAAATCGGTTTTGGTTTAGCATTTTTGTCAGCCATATTGAATGTTCTCTTTTGAATTTTGAAATCTTGACTTTAGGTTTGTAATTAGTGACCCAAAAGAAAAACCCAAAGTAGCAATTTTTATTAAAATCGAGTTCGTCTTACAAATTTGTTCAGCCATATTCGATTCGCCGCTTTAAATTTTGACGTTGGATTGAAATCAACGACCGAAAAAATCCCAAAGTAGTTTTTTTTATTCAAATTGGGTTCGTATTCAAAATTTTGTTTCTCTATATTCGATCCACCATTTTGAATTTTTTATGTTGGATTTGAAGATAACGACCCGAAAATCTACTAATTTGAAAATGAAAATTATGACTGAATTTGAAATGAGCAACGCGAAAACCCCCAAAGTAGCAATTTTTAACCAAATCAGTTTTGTTTTACAATTTTCGTCCATCATATTGGATTCGCCATTTTGAATATGAAAATAATGAGTCTGAATTTGAAATGAGTAACTCGGAAAACCCGAAAGTAGTAATTCTTCGAAAATCGGTTTTGGTGTGAAATTTTTGTCAGCCATATTGAATCAGCTCTTTTGAATTTTAAAATTCTGATTAGCGACCCGCAAAACCCCAAAGTAGGAATTTCTATTTAAATCGAGTTCGTTTTAAAAATTGGTTCCGCTGTATTCGATCCGCCATTTTGAATTTTTTAATGTTGTATTTGAAATCAGCAAGCCGAAAAACCTCCGTGCAGGAATTTTTAGTTAAAGCAGTTTGGTTTATGATTTTCGTTCGCCATATTAGATTTATCATTTTCCAAATAAAAATAATGACTTAGAATTTGAAATGAACAGCTCAAAAAACCCCAGAGTAGCAATTTTTAGTTAATTCGGCTTGGCTTTAAATTGTTTAGTCGCCATATTGGATCTCTCATTTAAAAAATTAAAATGTTGACTTTGGATTTGACATGAGCAACCCGAAAACCCCCCAGAGTAGTAATTTTTAGTCTGATTAATTTAGTATTTTGAAATTTTTACTTTGGATCTTTCATTCCTTTAAAATCCTTTAAACATTTTTTTGAAATCTCTTAAACTACTCCGAAATAATTTAAATCCTTAAAAATGTTTTTAAATTCCTTAACATTTTTCTAATCTCTTGAAAATTTCCTGGAATTACTTAAAATCCCTTAAAATCATTAAAATTCTTTAAAATATTATAATATTCAATGAAATCCAGATTTCTGAAATCTTATGAAATTTATAACAATTACATAACATCTTTTAAATACTTGAAAAATTTAAATCGTCGGTAATTCCTTAATAATTTCAACTATTTTGAAGATGCCTTTTAGTCATATGAAATATCCTAAAATGTTTTAATTTCTTTGAAAAATTAAAAAAAAATCTAACAAAAATAATTGGCAATCTTTCAAAATATCTTAACATACGTAAAATCCTTTTGAATCCCTTGATATTATTAAAAGATAATAAAACTTCCTTAAAGTCTATTGAAAATCCTAAAATATTTTTAATTATGTTAAATCTCTGGAAATGTCAAACAATTTTGAAAAGTCTCTTCAAACCTTTGAAATCCTTTAAACTTCTTTTCAATAAATTTTTTGAAATTTATTAAAATATTTTAAAATTCCACGAAATTACATGAAATTTGACAATCTTCCTTTGCAATACTTTTCAATATCTGCAAAGATGCTGAAATCCCTGGAAATCTTTAAAACTTTTAAATGTATTGCATTGGTAAATTCCAGTCCGCTTTAACTGTTTTCTTTTAATTCGTTGATAAAATTGGTTCGGCAATGTATTTTTGTCATAAAATCTGACGCTTCCCTTCATATTTTAAACTGAATAAACAATAATTAATAATAAATAAAATAGAGAGAAAAATAAATAACTTTTAACAGTTATAAAATGAAAAACATTAATTTTTTTAAAAACATAAAATGGATTAATCGCTAGGGGGTTGTATTAATCCTTAATAATAAATTTCTTATTTATGTTCGTTGCTGGCTTTAGGGTCAGGATTTATTATCGAACCTGATCGATATGCGTAAGGATTCAGATAATTTGGGGAACACCTTCTCTCCTGTATCGAATAAAAAATCCTGTAGTTGAAATTCTTGGCTCGGGTGACACTTGATTCAGACCAAAATCTCAGAACAAGATGGTGATGTTGTCCTTTCAAATCTCAAGAAATAGCCAAAGACAAGTGTCAGCATGCCTGGAGAGAAAGTGTTTGCCAAAGCATCTAAATCTTCACGCCACCACTGTGTGCCAAAAAATGTAAAGCATGTTAATTGCTTTTAATTCACCTAATCCTAAAGCCAACAACGTACATTAACAATTTCGAATAAATTTATTATTGAGGTTGAATGCAATCCTCCAGTGATTATTATGGATAATATAGGCAATCATGAACAAATAAGGGACAATAGATTTCACAAAAATTGAAACGCGTGAAGATTCAGATGTTTTGGAGAAAAGCGTCCTCTCCAGCAAGGGTGACACTTGCTTTGAACTATTTATTGAAATTTTTTAAAGACATCACCATTTTCTTCTAGGATTTTGGTTTAAGCCAAGTGTCACCCTAGCTGAAAATTCCAACCAGAGGATCTTTCCTTTTTGATAAAGGAGAGAACGTGTTCCCAAAAGCATCTGAACATTCACGCATTTCAATCGAACGGATTTGATAACAACTCTGTTGCATGAAGATTTAATAAAATTGAATGACGAGGGCCACCATTGTGTGCCGAAACATTGGAATTAACTCAATATTTTCCAATTTACCTAACCCCAAATCCAACAATGTGCATCTAAAATTCCTACAAAATTTATTAATAAGGGTCAATACGATCCCTCAGTGATTAGAGTGGATAATATAGGCAATGATAAAAAAGAAGAGACAGCGGATTTTTCCATAAAATCCTCGATGAAAATGGTGATTTCCTTTCAAATCTCAAGAAAAGGTCCAAGGCAAGTGTCATTCTATCTGGAAAAGACATGTTCCCCCAAAACATCTAAGTCTTAACGCGTTTCAATCGATCAGGTTCAATAACAACTGATCCAAGGCAAGTGCCATCCTAGTAAATAATCCCAACCAGATGATCTTTCTTTTTTGATGCAAGAGAAAAACATTTTTCCTAGAAAATCTAAATCTTTACGCTTTTGCTCGATAAGATTTGAAAATAACTCTGTTCCACGATGATTTAATCAAATTCACTGGTGAGGGCCAGCATTTTGTGCCTAAACATTGGGAGCACCTAAATTCTTTTCAATTCGCCTGACCCTAAAACCAACATCTTACATGAACAATTCCTACAAAATAAATAGTATTATTTCCTCTAAAAGCCCGACTTTAAAATCTGTTGGCAACCCTTTAGAAAACAGTGAAACTGCTCAGAATCGTCTGGAAGAAATAAGCTCGAAAATATCTGAGAAGCCAGAAGCAGAAGGCAGATAGAAGATAGCAGGGACAGCGATGGGTTGGCCGTAAGGGTTGGGGTTTGGGGGGGAGGTTGAGGGTTGAAGGGGTTGCGCCGAAGCCAGGACCATTGTGGTTGAAGATAGAGATGACTATCGCGGGGCGCACCATGCGGTAATTGCCAGGAACTACGGGGGAAATTAAAGCTGCCCCGATCTTCCGGCACCCCATTGTAGTATTCGACTCTGTTCCCGGAGCGTTCCTATTTATCAGACAGAACCAATGGATGGCCTCACCCGACAATCTCTATGTCACTGTGTCATCGGGATCGAAATGGCTCTAGAATCCGCTTATTGTGATACAGACACCCCCTCCCCCCCTCCCCCAAAGCCCATTCAGTGACTATTCACTGTTAACGATAGCGTGTTCATTTGAACTTTCGGCGGACTTGTTGCCCCGTTCAGGAATGGTGACTTTCTTGTTTTTCTAGAATAATTAGTTTCTTCATACAAGCGGCTTTTAGCAAATTGTAAAGAGAATTTTAATATAATATATGGGTTGATAAGGTTTTGAAAATGTAGCTTTGTTTCTAAAGAATAGTGTTTGTTCCTTTGCTAATGTGAAATTTGAGTTTTATAATAGTTTGTTTTCAAACTTCGTGCTATTATTGCTGAAGTTGTGACGTCATTAGCCAGACAATACTGTGGCGGGAAATTTGAATTGCTGCAAAAACACATTTCCAAACTTTTTCGCGTGATTAGATAAAATTATTGATAAGCAAACCCAAAAATTCAAAAAATTTCAAGGGATTCGGAAATTTTTCAATTGTTTGAAATAACTTCTAATAATTGCACAAAATTTCAAAAAATTGCAATGGATTCGAATATGGTAACAAGGATTGTGACTGATTTCAGGGATTTAAAGTGATTTCATAGGATTTAAAAGCTTTCACAGTATTTCTAAAGATTACAAGGGATTTTGAGAGATTTCATGAAATTTCATCTGATTTAAAATTTAAAAATAATTGATAGGATTTCAATATTTTGCAAGATCCCAAAAATATCGTGAGATGAAATAAATTTAAAGAGATTTCAAAACAGTATTAAGAGTATCAAGGATTTCAGATTTACAGGAATTTAAATTAATTTCAAAGAAGTTTTAGAAAACTTTAGGGAGTAAATAAAATCGAATGAAAATTCAAGGGACTTCTAGAAATTTTTAAAGATTTTAAAGGATTTGGAATATAGGGTATTGTAGAAGCTTGCGAAGATTTTCATGGGAAAATGTCTAGCATTTTGAAGATTTGAAAGAATTTTTAAGATTCAAAGATCTCAAGGGATTTTAATTCTTTTAGCGCATTTCATAATATTTCAAAGGGCCGTATCAAATCTTATGGAATTTTACGGGATTTCAGAGAATTTAATTTTTTAATGGATTTTAATAAGATATTACAGATTTCAAGATGCTTAAATGGATTTCACTTAATTTTTATGATTTAAAAGTTCCGAAGGGATTTTAAAGATTTTGGTAAGATTCAAAAATAAAATTTTTAAACCAAAAATGAAACAGCTATATTTTTAAATAAAAAGAGTAAACTTTAAACATCAAAAAAACGAATTTCCAATAAAATAATTTAATTTTCAAATAAATAGTTTAATTTTAAACCAAATAATCTAATTTCGTAATATTATAGTTGAATTTTCCACAAAAATATTAATTTTTAACGACAAAGTTCAATTTAAACCAAGTAGTTTAATTTTCTACCAATTTATTGAATTTCCAAAATAAAAAGATAAATATTCTATAAAAACAGTTTCATTTTCAAACAAAAACATACTAATTTTCATACCGAACAGAATAATTTTTAATTTAAAATATCACTTTCTACCCTAAATTGAATAGTTACATTTTTAGTTAACAAAATTAATTCTCAACAAAAAAGAAGACAAATTTCGAAACAAAATAGTATAGTTTTTAACCAAAAAGATCAATCTTCAACGAAAAAAATTAATTTTAAACAAAGTAATTAAATCATTAAAAAAAATTTTTAATTTTAACCAAATAGTTTCATTTTCTACCAAAGTTTTGAATTTTTTAAGAAAGAAGTTAATTTACGCACAAATAGTTGAATTTTTAAATCAAATGCTGTATATTTAATAAAAAAAATTATTAAAAAAATATTGTTCCAATTTAAACTAAGTGGTTGATCTTTTTAAACGGAAGTTTTAATTTTGAACTAAGAGAATTTCAGTTAAGAATCTTTAACTAAAAAATAAATGATTAACAAAGTACTTCAAATTTCCTTCAATTAGTTGAAGTATTGACAAAAAAATATCTTTTTAAACATATAATTGCAAATTCAACAAAAGATTAAAATTTCAAGCTAATAAATATTAATGTTCAAAAAGAAAAGAATAATTTATAATTTAAAATATCTTTTTTTGAACCTAAATTAAATAGTAACATTTTTAATTAAAAAACTAATTCTCAATAAAAAGAAGACAAATTTTCAACAATATAGTTCAATTTTTAACCAGAATGTTAAATGAAAAGTAATAAAATACATGAATTCTCATAGAGTA